>NC_056749.1:91462190-91512190 GCF_019279795.1 Protopterus annectens
ATCAGAAGGCATGCTACAGTAGGGAAATGGGAGGTGTAGTGAGTGTGAATGGCTTCCAAATCATTAATCTCCCACATACACACACACAGATTTGCCAGTACTGACATGCATGGGTTCATTGCTTCACAGGTGTGTAGTAGTTGACTGTGCCAGAAGGCTGTACAAGACTAGGCAAAGGGTATACCTTGGCATCAGGCCACATGACAATGGTCTGCAGTGTGGCTCAGGGGTGTAGTCCCTGGATTGGCCCACACAGGTGGGTATTGTATTCACCATCCACTCATCTGGGTTACTATTGTGGGTGGCCAGTGCTGTGAAATGCTTGCCATATATGTGTTCTATATTCCATAACATGGACAGTGTCTGGGTTGTGCACAGGTCCCACATGCATGTTCTGTGACATGTGGAAGTGTACCTGGGGTCTCTGGGTCATGTTGTGTGGACAGATTGTTATCATCTAATGTGGCATTCCTGACCTCATGTGGTGAGAACTGGCTATGGAACTGAAGTTGTGCCTGCGCCTACTTTGACAGCATGATACAGATATTCACTGGTGTTAGTGGCATCTGTCCATACAGGGCATGTGTATATGGCATGGTATTTACTTTGTGGGTTACATTTGCAGACTCTACAGTTGTTGCAGGCATCCAGTGGGGAACATAGCAGAGGACCAGTGTAAGAAAAGATTTGCCTATTGTAGGGATGGAATAGGGTGGCATATCTTTGTAGTCCACTGCAATCACAACTTGGTTACTATCTGTGGGCAATATGCAGGGAACTATCAATATAGTGGCTGCTGCCTAGCCAAGTGTTTGTGTATGAGACATGGGTGGAGAGTGTTCTCTGGGTAATACAAGGGTTGCCTATATTGTTCACCCATCCATAATGTCATATGTAGGGGTATGGATTGTCTACACCAGCCTCTCTGCTGTTTGACATCTGTTGTCCTTGTAAGGTGGACATTGTGACATATAGTAAGTCCTCAATATAAGAAATTTGCAAAACCCGCCCCACAATGAGTCCTGTTATTACACAATTACAGCTACCTCCACACAGGATACTGATGACACACACACACACACACACACACACACACACACACACACACACACACACACACACACACACACACACACACACACACACACACTTTACAGTAGTGAGATTCAAACCCCTAACTAGCTATGTATTGCTACTACAGTGTACCGCATTTATCGCACATACCACAGAGCTTATATGGATAGCCCTACTCCAATGGTGTATTTTAAGGTGAATTACATCAGTAAGCTTGCTAAAGTAGGGCAATGGGAAGTGTAGTGACTGTGACTGGCCTCAAAAGCATTGATCCGTAGACACACAAACACACAGAGTTTCAGAGTTGCCATGTCTGGGATTAGAACTCTTACCTAACTAGTACATCACACTATAGCATTACGCAGTTATAGCACTGCCACAGAGCTTATAAGGCTAGCCCTTCTCCAAAGGTGTATTTCAAGGTGAATGACATCAGCAGGCTTGCCAAAATAGGGCAATGGAAATTGTACTGACTGGCCTCAAAGGTATGTATCCCTACACACACACACACACACACACACACACACACACACACACACACACACACACACACACACACACACACACACAGTTTCACAGTTGCCATGTCTGGGATTAGAACTCCTGCCTAACTAGTACATCACACTATAGCATTATGCAGTTACAGCACGTTCCATGGAGCATATAGGGCTAGCCGTTCTCCAAAGTTGTATTTCAAGGTGAATGACATCAGCAGGCTTGCCAAAGTAGGGCAATGAAAAGTGTAGTGACTGTGACTGGCCTCAAAAGCATTGATCTTTACACACACAGAGTTTCACAATTGCCATCTCTGGGATTAAAACTCCTATCAAACTAGTACATCACACTAAAGAATTACACAGTTATAGCACATGCCACGGAGCTTACAGGGCTAGCCCTATTCCAAAGGTGTATTTCAATGTGAATAACATCAGCAGGCTTTCCAAAGCAGGGCAATGGAAAGTATAGTGACTGTGACTGGCCTCAAAAGCATTGATCTCCCCCACACACACACAGTTTCACAGTTGCCATGTCTGGGATTAGAACTCCTACCTAACAAGTACATCACTATACCATTACACAGTTATAGCATGCGGCACAGAGGTTATAGGGCTAGCCCTTCTCCAAAGGTGTATTTCAAGGTGAATGACATCAGCAGGCTTACCAAAGTAGGGCAATGGAAAGTGTAGTGACTGTGACTGGCCTCAAAAGCATTGATCCCTACACACACACAGTTTTACAGTTTCCATGTCTGGAATTAGAACTTCTACCTAACTAGTACATCACACTACAGCATTACACAACTATAGCACGTGCCATTGAGCTTATAGGGATAGCCCTTCTCGAAAGGTGTATTTCAATGTGAATGACAGCAGCAGGCTAGCTACACTAGGCTAATGGGGAGTGCAGTGTATGTGAATGGGCCATAAACCATTCCTCTGGAAACACACACACAACACTCAGTCACACACAACTTTACATTTGACAGGACTGTGTATACAACTGCTAGATGAATAATGATTTGTACTGTTATGTTACACAGTTATCACAAGCACCACAGACACTATAGTGCTGAGGGCTACCAGAAGCTGTCTACAGTGATAGACATTTGCACATCATGTGGTATTGGCCAATTGGAAGTATGCTGGGTGGGACAGGCCTCATGATGGGAAGTGCTTTGTCACTGTCTGTCACTCTCTTCCCCACATCTATGTATGTGTATGTTTGACCTATTATAGTGTGTTGTTCTTGGATATATGTGTGTATTCCAATCCAATGTGTGTGCAACGCATGACCGGTGTGCACTGTGGAGTGTGTGCACAGACATCTACGACTGACAGATATGTATACTCCACTGTTGTTGCCAGACATGGGCTTCATTTGTGTAAGTGTGGGAGCATGCCCAGTATGACCTTCTTTATAGAATGTGTGAACCCATTCCAGGTAGGTTGTACTCCAGTGCAGGCATTTGTGTTCTACACCTACAGCTAGCAACCTGTTTCTGCAGGATATCTGTAGATAGGTTGACAATATGGGGTCACAATAGGCAAAGGATAGTGGGATACTGTAAATAATTGTCTGTGCTGCTTCTGCTACATGGATTTGGTGTTAGCAGAGATATTCAGACATATGTACTGTTTTACACTGTGATGTTTTATGTCATCAACTACTGACAGATATACGTATTTGCTTGCAGTAATTTCCTGGATGAATGAAGCTGTGTCCAGTATTGTGGACTACAGCCTACATATTCTTGCACAATCATGCCATTCTGGAGGGGGAACTGCAGACACTTGCTGACTGGTCTGTGTAAATGATCCAGCACCTTGGTACTGTAGTGGCTGAGGATCCCCTGCTTGTACATCTATCCATGTGACAGAATGGCCATATCCGACCTCACAGCTGTACAGATTCACACAGGTTACCCAGAGACAGGGCTCATATTTCTGGTCATCACCCCTTCACATTGTGGTTTGCGAGCAGGTTTGTAGCCACCCATTCCTGTGTTTGCAGGCAGGGGTAGTATGTGCACACATCTGAGTTTTAGACTTCACACACTCCATGGCGTCCATGCTTCTTCCCCCCTCTGTTATTCTATCCTCTTCCTAACATTATGCAAATGATATCTGATAAGTATCCTTGTAGTTATCACTTCATCCCAGCAGTATTTAGGGGTTGGTCCACAGTTCATGCAGTAGGACATGGTGGACATGCTACTGGGATTTGTCAACATGGCCTTGCATTTGTGTTCTGAGGACTGTGTTATGTCGTTATTTGGGAGTCCATGAGATAACACACATTGGCAGTACGGGCGAGACACAGGCCTTTGACAGAGGACTGTATGGCATTTGGTAGTGATGCAGGCCATCTGTAGCAGGCCAGTGCATTGTTACTCCTACAGTCTCAGGCTGCAAGCCACTGTATTCCCCTGGGGTGACAGGGTAAGTGTGCAAGGTGTTAATGGCAATTGTTTCTGTCCTTATTAATCCATTGGTGTGCATGCTGGCAGGGTGCTGCTTACAATTAGGGACACACCTGCATGGGACACCTCTTCAGCATGCTGCATTCTGTGGATATTCCCATAGAGAGGTGAGGGTCATATTGTACTCATTCCCAACAGCAGGGATATGACCTGTGAGGTACCTGTGGCTGATGGTGGAGTGAGCTGAGTGCATGTATGTTATGGAAGCTACTTGCAGCTGACTCACTGATATACATGGGACATTCCACTTATGCTGGCTTGTGCATACACTGGCAGTACGGGCGAGACACAGGCCTTTGACAGAGGATTGTAGGGTATTTGGTAGTGATGCAGGCTATCTGTAGCAGGCCAGTGCATTGTTACTCCTACAGTCTCAAGCTGCAAGCCACTGTATTCCCCCTGGGGTGACAGGGTAAGTGTGCAAGGTGTTAATGGCAATAGTTTCTGTCCTTATTACTCCATTGGTGTGGATGCTGGCAGGGTGCTGCTTACAGCTAGGGACACACCTGCATGGGACACCTCTTCAGCATGCTGCATTCTGTGGATATTCCCATAGAGAGGTGGGGGTCATATTGTACTCATTCCCAACAGCAGGGATATGACCTGTGAGGTACCTGTGGCTGATGGTGGAGTGAGCTGAGTGCATATGTGTTATGGAAGCTACACAGATATACGTGGGGCATTCCACTTATGCTGGCATGTACGGGGACATCAACAGTTTCTCAGTACTTCATACCTGTGCCTTTTGTGGTCTGCCAGTGTTTGGCCAGACTACATCAGTATTCCATACTACACAGCCAACTAATGTGCTGCTAACCTGTATGTACAATTCCAAAGGTGTGTGCAGTTGACAGTTACATTTTATGCCCTCTGTCTAGGGTACTTCTACCTATGTACTGTGTGTATGTCTGGGCCCACATTCATGCCATGTCCATCTTTCAGATGGTGACAGATATTACATCTGAACAATTAATATGGATTACTGCTGGATTGTGTCTTGCTGGGATGCATTGTGTTTGGCACTGCAGTTGTGAGAACTTGGCCCTGTCATCAACAGTACTGGCCATTGGCCACTGGGACACAACCTTCCATGCCTACATGATGACCACTTTCACATATACAACACACAACAACCTAACACACAGAGCCCTGCATATTGTTCATGTGCAACAATCTATCCTGCTACTTTGGCCAGCTCATGTAATCTGTGCTCCACTGTTATTATACTCACACATACATGTTACTACATTTCTACATAGGATTGTGTGGGGGGGGGGGCACACCTGACAACTGTAAACATTTGCTATGACTGTACTGGTATTTCAGGTACTCGGCTTCTATTTCATTCAGTATTCTGTCCTATCATGCATGCATATCAGCGTAGTACAGTTCTTAGGTTTTATTGACCTACATTTCAGTTTCAGACTTCTTACCTTTCAGAACTAACATCCCACTGCCTGACCTGTTGTCTGTCTGTGTAGGTCTGGAGGGGAGCTGTTCTCCATTGCCACCAATCTGAGGCCTTAACACAGCCTTTCTTTTTGTTCATCTACACTTGTCCTGCTGGCTGAGACTGTTGTTGGGTATGTGAACCTCAATGACATGCATGTGTGTGTCCTATTGACACACATTTGGCCCACCACATGTCCTGCAGTGGGTTTTGTCACCTTGTCTAGTACTGCCTACTGTGTTGACACCAGTATTTGTTATGGATTTCATGCTGCCGATATAGGGGTCTACTATCTGCTGCCATCCCATTCAGCCACCCATTTCCCTTGCATGCTCACATCCATACCATAGATACAAGTAGCAGAACATACTACTCCAGTCAGCAGTTGATAGTAAGAGTGACTTACCTTGTGGCTGTGCCAGTATTGAGGATGGTGCTGGAGGGTGGACTATGTTGGATGCACATAGTACACTTCCTGTACATGGTTAAGCACAGGTAGTGTCATGTTTAGCATCCTTTTTACTATTTGTCTGAGTCAGAGAGAGGTGTCATTCCCTGGGTTCCTACTGTGTCAGTATATGTGCTATGTGTTGCCTCTTTGTCAAGGCCTGGGCATACTGGGCATGCCTCCTTCTGCCTACAGGGGCAGGCTCAGGTTGTTCCTCCTCCGAGTCACTCTGCGTCTGTGCTTGCCTTGGCAATGGTGGGGGGCTGTGTGGCCCTGCCCCATGCTATTCTTGCTGCAACTGTTTCCGCAGGATCATATTGTGTAGCATGGCACGTAAAATAACAATTTGGGTACATGTAGCTGGTCAGTACTGCAGGGCTCCACTAGATATGTCCAGGCACCAGAACCATGACTTGAGCATCCCAAATACACTCTCTGTTATGATTTTGGTCTGTGCGTGTGCTTCATTATGGAGTTCTTGTTTGGGTGTGTGTGCATTTCTGATGGGTGTCATCAGCCATGGCTCCAGTGCATAACCAGCATCCCCCACTAGGTGGCTATATAGGATATCCCCATTGGCAAATCTCTGGTACAGCTGCGTCATATGCCAGATGTGGGAGTCATGATAGCTTCCCGGGCTGCCAGCACACACATTCCTTATAATGCCCTTGGCATCACACATGACCTGGCAGTTGATGGAGGGGAAGCCCTTGCAGTTTATGTAGACTCTACCCCACTCATTGGGTGGTGCTTTGATGTCTATGCCTCACTGGCATGTCCTGACATGGCATCCAGGAACTGGTGGAGTACCCTGGATGCTGATGCCTGTGAGATCCCCATGATATCCCCAGTTGACCTTTGGAAGGTACCTGTGGCTAGTATTCTTAAGCCTACACATGCCTTGGTATCCAATAGCACTCCACTAACTCCAGCTCATGTAGCCCCTGGTAGGTTACCCTAGGTCTGTACACTCTTCTTCTTCTCCTCACTGTGGGTTGGTCATCAGCATTGTCATCCTCACCACTCTCAGCCTCTTTCACATGTTGATTTATGAGAGCAAAAGTAGCCCCTATCATTTTGTTGCTTTTGTTAGGTAAAATTTCCCCATTTGTGTACACTGGTGGTGTAGAGTTTGTGGGAAAAACAGAGGGAAAGGTGTTTGCATAGTTTATAGTAATGGGCTGGGCTGCTGCCTGGGTAATTGGCTGGTTCTGATACATTTCACCTGCCAGCTATGCTAGTTCTCCTTGACTACCTTCCTACTGCTATTTCCCCTTTCCATTGCCTTCCTGTTTACACTGCGCTGCGCAAACCCAGTGCTCAGATGTGAACGGAGCTATTTCCGCACACACCCGTTTAGGCAATGTAAGCAGCGTTTAGCAGAAACTGGCCCTCCCTGGACACGATCACACTCTGCATTTCTTAGTGGAAGACAATACAGCCTTAGACTGCCTTAGGTGTGCTTAGCTAAGTGCAAACACAGGCCACAGGGCACCAATAAGCTTACAGCATGCATGACATACTCATAAACTGTGGTCTTAATGCACCTACACAGTTGGGTGCAAGCTAGCACTGAGGGGAATCTGTGATTCAGTATGATTGCCCTCATTTGCAAAGGATTGACTGCTAATGCATGGTTACAAATCCAACACTCAGCCTTCCCCCTTAGCAACCACTATTCCATGGTCTTGTTGTGTTATGCATGCCATTGACTATTATGGCAGAATTTTGATTTTGGTTTAAAACGCTTATTTCCAGCTTTTTTTTTCCCCAGCCGATCCTGTTTGCACACCACTGCCCTGCACTTAAACGGCCAAAATCGACCAACAAAAAAAAGTTAATTTTTATAATTTTTAAATTAATTTTCATGCCTATGGCCATATATTTGCCCTTTGGCATGCCTAACCCTTCTAATACATGCATTTTTACGAACTGTCATGCTTCCATTTTGTAGTTTGCAGAAATGTATTCAGCTACTGGCTGAATCCATTTCTGCAATCTACACTATTCCTGCACGGATGTCTGCCTGCTTCCTGGATGCACTCGTGCACATCCCCGGAGCTTATTCCTGGATCACAAGGCAGCCATATTGCCTGCAGCAGCTCTTGCACTACTCCTGCTTATCATGCAGAGCTTGCTGAATCCTGGGGAATGTCTTTGATTGCAAGTCTAGAGCCAGATGGGATTCTTGAAAGCCATGCAAATGCATCAGTGGACTGGTTTTCAGAGCTGCAGTTATTGTGGAAACAAAATATTAACCCATAACTGAGAGGGGAAAAATGTAGAACTACTTGATGTCATACTAAGATACTATATTATAGTCCTCCACACTTATCTGGTTAGAATTATCACATCAGATGTTTAGGGAAGAAAACTGAAACATAAAACTGTAAACTTCTGACACACTAAACACTCAAACAATACACTTCCACAAGTGCACAGCTACTTTGAGCTGTGCTTCTGAATTTAAAATAGTATGTAAGACTTTACTGTTTGACTGTTTTTCAGAGGACATATGAATTAAAAATTATGCAGTTTTAGATAACTACGCCACAACTCAGTATATTTTTGTTATTTGATTTTGAATCCCAGACAGAGGCATGACTCCTACATATAAACCAAATAAGGAGAAGGCAACAATTTAACTTCCTTTTGCACTAAGGTTACAATAAGAAATACATTTTGAGTTAGCATGGTCTTCCTGTTTTCAATATTTGCATGTATTCTTAGACAAACCTACAAGAAACAAAATAACAATATATTACATGTGTAAGTAGCTAGTGTTTCTCTTTGCCTACACATTACTGAAAGGTGGGTCTGAGTACATGTACTTCTATACAGCATTCAGGCTTCAGGCAGAGAGTGACTTCACAGCTTAAAGGACAACAATGGGATTCTCTTATCAAATGCTCAACTTCTCTGCCCCTTTTCTCCCTATTTATTGTCCCTGCTATGAATAAAAAACACAGCATTTAAAATACTTTAAATTGACTGTTTCTTTCCACTAGAACAGTACCTTACTGTACTGTTATGGTTTCTCTTTCAAAAAACTTTTATCCCGCCCTGAAAAAGTCTCCAATTCATTGATGTCATCAAGGCCTCTGAATACAGATAGTTTTCTGCCCATTTCTCTCCCCAAACTGACATCTTCATGACCGTCCTAAACACTCACCCATGCTGTGATGTCACAGCTCCCTGGTCCTTCCCCTACCCATACAGAAAGTAAAGGCTAGAACAAGGAAACAGTACATGAGTCAAGTCTCCTGCTGTGAGCTGTCAATCACAGCAGGTAACATCTCAAATTACCCTTAGCACTTTGACAGATAGGGAAGTTAGGTGTGAAGGGGGATAGGAGATGAGTCAAACTAGTACAATTCAGGCTTCACAAAAAAAACTGCAGTTTAGCCATTCTAAAAAGGAGCAGCATTACAAAGCACTTTGAAAGTCTATTCTGTGGCATTTGCACTATTTGTGTTTTAAGCAGTCATTGAATGGCATGAAATGTTACTTAAAACTAATTGACTGAAAGGCAGCAGTGTATGCATGTAGAATCATTGCAGTGACAGGAGCTTTAGGAAGAAAGAGGCCTGCATGATGTAACTTTTTACAGATGAACGCTACATTGTGGGATACCTAGAGGCAGACTAAACAATCAGAATTACTTCAAATGCCAGACCCTATGTGTTCAAACACAGAAATTACATATAAAGGTATATAAAAACATGTAAATAGTCCCAGAGTGGTATTAAAATGTAGGAAACACCAAACCATGATGAAATAAACATGTTTTTTGAATCTGTGGGTGTGTTTTCCCTTTAAGGACACAAGTGCAGCATTCTAGTAAATGGTTGTGAAACCACATGTAGCTCTTACTTTATAGGTTCATAGGTTGGTACTAGGCTATCGGCACTAGGGCCTATACAAACCTAGCCATAACAATTCCCTGGCTATTTCTTCCCACACTATTTACTTCCCAGGACCCCTGTCTAGCGGGGTGGCAGACATGTTCCCTGGGGTGAATTTCCTTTCTCCCATCCAATCATCAAGGTTCCTTTTGAAGAGGACCAAAGAGGTGCTCTGCTTGACATGCATGGGCAGTCTATTCCAGAGTCTGGGGAGTCTCTGGGTCAGGAACCTATCCCTCCAGCATGTTTTGTTTACTGTTTATGTGAATGTAACCTTTCAGTGATCCCTCTGAATGGACAGGCGATGAGTGACAGTGCATTATTGCTTGCTACTGGCCAACACCGCTTTATATAAGACAACACTGTGGATTTCATATTGTGACGTGACAATGCATTAACCCTATGAACAACACGTGTATCTATTTGTTCATTTATTTTTGATGCAATTCATTTTACTATTTATTTGTATATATTTATTGAAATTTAACAAATCACATAAGTCATGGCTAAATTTAACTTTCATACAAGAAGCTAATGGTTATAAAACATATAAAGTCTTGTGTAAACAGCATATGTAACAATGTTAATGATTAAAATCATAGAACATACCCAAAGGGATGACTTTCTTAAATGTACTTAAGATTTTCAGAATGTCTAATGTTCATAAAAATTACAACTATGTATAGGATCATAGGAAGTTACTAGGCTATTAGCTCTGAGGCCCTTACAAGTCTAGCCAAAAATGTAACCCATGTTCCGACAAGTCAGCACCTGATGCCCCTGTCCTGCAGAGACACAGGTGGAATCCCAGGGGTATCCCAGGGGTGTATTTTCTGTTCCCCATCCAGTTATCCAAGTTGCACTTAAAAAGGGTTAATGAGGGCCTTTAGCCTATCTGTGTATGGTAGATGTCTGAGGCCCTGGATTCTCCTGGTGAGGTACCTTTGTGGTCTCTCCAGCTGCTGCATCTGCTTTGTGAGGTACATGCCGAATGAGGCACTGTACTCAATAATGGGTCTTATAAGGGAAGAATACAGGGATGTTATGACCACCTTGTCCCTAGATGAGATACCCTTACTAATGAGGTGGGCCATGTAGAAAGCTTTGTGTACAATGGAAGCAATATGGTGGTCAAAAGTTAGTTTATCAGCCTGGGTGCCTAAGTCCCTCATGATTGATTGCGTGCTTAGGACCTTGTTATTAATATGATAATTTGTGGGGACATCACTCTGCCAAAGGGATGAAGGGAGATGGCTTTTGGCATTCAGTTTGAGGCTATGTTTCTGGCACCAGTCATTTATTTGGGTGAGACCCTCTTGGAAGATGTCAACATCACTAGGAGAATTGATGGCAGCATCCAGCTTGTAGTCATCTGCAAACTTGGTCAGCCATAGTCCCCTGGTTTTGGTTTGCACCTCAGAAAAGTATATCCCAAACAACAGAGGCTCCAAGATAGATCCCATGGGTACACCACTCATTATGGGTGGCTTCCCATATTTTGACTAGATGGTTTCTATCAGTGAGTCAGTTTGCTACCCATCTGGTAGCGTACAGATTGATGCCTAGTTGAGAGTTTGTCTATTATACCTGCATGGGAAATGGTATTGAAGGGTTTGGCCAGGTCAAGGTAGGCAGTGTGCAGTGTCTTCTCCTTGCCCATGGCTTTTGGTGGCTGCCTCAAAGAAGTCGACCAAAATTTAATAGGTATGACCTTCCCTTTTTAAATCCAAACTGTGTGGGATCGAATGTTTGGGGGTTGCCAATGTTCTTGTTAATGAGGTCCATGATAATCCACTGCATGGCCTTGAAGATCAAGCTAGTTAGGCTGATGGGTCTATAATTTCCTAGATTGGGGGATGCTCCACCTTTGTGCAAAGGGATGACAGTGGCTGTCCTCCATTTGGCTGGGATGAAGCCAGAACTCTGGCTTTGGTTGAATAGGGTCCCTAATGGCGCTGCAAATTCCTACCTAAGTTCATATAAGATGCAGCCTGAGATGTTATCAGGACCCATGGAGGCTATATTTGCCTTTGAGAGGGCAGTGATGACTTCCTCCCTAGAGATAAGGGGAGGGGGGCAGGTGTTGGGGATTCCTGATTTACTGATGAGGAGTGAAGTTTTCACTGAACCTGTCTACTAGCAGGTTAGCTATATCTATGGTGTTTGTGTATGTGACCACCAGTTCAGAGAAGATCTGAGTGCTTCCTTTGAGATGTGGACATATGTGAAGAAGGACTTATGATTGTCTTTAGTAGATGTGGTTAGTTTGGACTTGAAGTTTGCTTTGGAGGATTTCACTAATGTTTTTATTTGCTTGTTCAGGCTAAGGAGAGATTGGTTCCATTCAGGCACCTGCTCCTTCTTGGTCCTGGAAAGCGATTTTTTCCTGTTATTATAGAGTTTATTTATTGCAGATGTCCACCAGACAGGTTTATTCTTTCTTGAAGAGGAGGATGTTGTCCTGATGGGTATTCCTGATTCCATGCAGTTATATAAATGCTCGTATAGTACTTTGGTGTGGATTTGGACATATATGTCAGTTCCTATGGGGAGGGGTGCTGTAAGGAGGTTGTAATCAGCTTTGGAGAAGTTTTTTTGTTTGACCAAAGCTGGGGGGAGTTAGGCGGGGATGGTGATTTCGAATGTGACCACTTTGTGGTTGAATCTTACCAGGGAGGATGACACTGTAGGGATGCTGAAGTGGTTACTCATGTTGGTTAATACCAAGTCCAAGATATTTTCACCTCTTGTCGTGGTGCTGACCTGCTGGTCTAAGGCACTTGCACTGAAGAAATCAAGGAATCTCTGGGCATTTGTGTTTTGGCATGAGTAGTTTTTCCAATATATGGTTGGATAGTTAAAGCCACCCAGGATCAGGGTAAAGGGTTAAATCTTGATAGATTTGAAGTAGCACAGATTGGTGGAGTTTGGTCATCTCGAGTCAAAGTTGAGGGCCTGTAGTGAGCTATGGTTTGAATAGGGGTCTTGTCAGTTGTTAACTGTACCTGGAGTGTTTCCTGTGCATCATACTGTTTGACCAGCCTGGAGGTGTGTATTTCTTTTATATATATTGCAATTCCACCTCCTTTTGCTTTGCTGCCCACGGTTTGGGTCTGAATGTATGATAGAATGAGTAACCTGGTATAGCTGGGGTCCAAAGATTTGAACCAGGTTCCTGTGACTGTAGAAATGTCAGCATTGTCCCAGGTTAAGAATGCTTGCAATGAGTGCAGTTTCATGTTTAGACTCCTAGTGTTTAGCAGCATGACCTATAGTCTGTGTTTTGATGAAAGTTTCATGTTGGTAGTTTTGATCTCATGGCATTGCCTAAAAAAGGCACTATGGTGGAGGCAAGAGCCTTTGCCAGGAGCCTGAATACCAAGGGTGACAGATGCAGAACATTTCTGGCAAAGCACTGTGGTTTGTCAATCATGTCTTACAAGGCTGTCAGGTATTGGATCCCCTTGGAATGACACCAGAAACTAAGCCAGTTGTTAAAGTCAATCATTTTCTGTTTGTAATGAGGCATCATTCTGGATGACAGCAGAATGCTGCTTATGGCTAGGAACATACCTGCCTGGGACACATATTCACCAAGCTTGATCATGTCTCTCTTCGTATAGTTCAGGGAGGTATGCCTCAAGTCATTGATGCCAACATGGACTCTGACAGAGTCATAACAGTACCTGTTGTTGACAGACTTGAGTGCATGGGTGATATGGTGGATTCTGGCATCTGAAAAACAATTAACCATGACTTTCTTCTTATCCAGCCCGGTGAGGGGCATATCTGTGTGTCACACAATGGAGTCTCCTATTACTAATATGTTGGGTTTATGTTTAGGTCTTAGTGGCTGTGAGACACAGGTGTGTGGGCTATGTGTGGTGTGTGGTGTGCTGGGCAGTGGCGTTTGCGTGTTTTTTGCCTCGGAGGTCTCTTTTGTTTGGGTATGCTTTCGTTGAGGATCTCCACATATGTGGGTGTGTGCTGTGTAGGTGTGGGTGGTGTTTTAGGTGTGGTGTTTGTGTTGACAACCTTCTCACTGCCAGATATAATGGCTTGTGAGGGAGAGAGCATTGACTCTATGTTCTCAATGTAATTGCATATCTCACAAATTGTGTTCCTAGGTGGTAGTAGTCCATGTACATCAGGCAGTTGCCACACTGTCTCAGGATGCCCATATCAACCAGACTGACAGGAGAAAATGTATGAAACTGTCCATCCATATTTGTCAGAAACTGAGGGAGAGAGGCCAGAGAGAGCTAAGAGCATAAAGGGTAGAAGGTCTAAGCGTAGTACTACTAGGTGATCACAGAAGTGCTACTAAGAGAAAAAATTGTAGCTGGAATACCTTACAAAGGGTTAAAAACAGTGCAGCTGCAGCTCTGGATGCAGCAAACTTGAATCCAGACTATGCTACTCAATTTAAGGGTTAAGAACACAGTAAAACTCACAAAAAGCACAGATTAACCACTTATAGACAAAACAGAACTCACAATATGAAAAAAATACAGTTAAACAGTAATAAAATGCAGTAAAATGCAGCTAAATAATAATGAATTGCAGTAAATAGCAATGAAGTACATTTAAACAGTAATGAAATGCAGTTAATCAGTAAATTGCTTTAAACTCTAGCAAGATCAGACCACACTGAATCCCCCTCCTATGAAGAAACAGCTAGGCCTATTTAGACAAAAGATTGTACTACAAGCTCCAAAGGTCGCAAACATTTAATCATTTTCAGCTCTATGCTAGTGTTTTTCATATACACCAAGTAAAATGAACAGAACAAAAAGAGAAACAATAAGAAGACAGAGGTAAGGACTGAATTCACTTAGCCTAAAAAACAGTTGCAGTTTAAAAACATATGCAGCAAATAAACAGTTGAAAATAAGCACTTATCTTTTTTAGTCACACAGCAGTTTTTGTAAAACAGCAGAGCAAGGGCAGAAGGCCTAGCTCACTACAGCTTTGAGCAAAGAAGTACAAACTGGTTTAAACACTTGTTATTTAAGGCAGAGAAACAGGAACCAGACAAGTTATATAATTAAATAAAAACAGAGCTCTGTAGTAGTAACTCTAGCTAGATCAGACCAGATTGAATCCTCCTCCCATGAAGAAACAGCTAGGCCTCTCTAGACAAAAGATTGTATTACAAGCTCCAAAGGTCACAAACAGTAATGGATAGTCAGCTCTATGCTAGTGGTTTTCAAGTACAGCAACAAGTAGAATGAACAGAAAAAAACAGAGAAACAAAAAGGAGACAAAGATCAGAATAGAGGTAAGAATTGAATTCACCAAGTCTAAAAAACAGTCGCAGAGTTTAAACAGATATGCAACAAATGTTGTTTTAGTTAATCAGAAGTGCAGAAAACAGTTGAAAATAAACACTTATCTTTTGTAGTTGCACAGCAGTTTTTGTAAAACCACAAAGCAAGAGCAGAAGGCCTATCTCACTGCGGCTTTGAGCAAACAAGTACAAATTGGTTTAATCACTGGCTATTTAAGGCAGAGAAACAAGAACCAGCCAAATGATCCAATCAAAAAACAGAACCCTGTAGTAGTAACTCTAGCCAGATCAGACCAGACTGAATCCTCCTTCCACAAAGAAACAGCTAGGCCTCTCTAGAAAAAAGATTGTATTACAAGCTCCAAAGGTCACAAACAGTAATGGATAGTCAGCTCTATGCTAGTGTTTTTCAAGTACAGCAACAAGTAGAATGAACAGAACAAACAGAGAAACAAAAAGGAGACAAAGATCAGAATAGAGGTAAGGACTGCATTCACTAAGCCTAAAAACAGTTTCACAGTTTAAACAGATATGCAGCAAATATTATTTTAGTTAATCAGAAGTGCAGAAAACAGTTGAAAATAAACACTTATCTTTTGTAGTCTCACAGCAGTTTTTGTAAAGCAGCCGAGCAACGGTAGAAGGCCTAACTCACTGCAGCTTTGAGCAAAATATATATTGGTAAAGCTCACTCAGTTTAATTTCATACCGTGATGGGAATGGACTCTATTCCTAAGTCAAAGTATGATTAAAGTTTGCAAAATTAGTACTGTTACAATCTTTGGTGTTAGCCAAAAATGCTATTTGCAGCTAGGGTGTAGTCAGACATACACCTTGTACTCTACTGAGTGCATTTTTTGAGTACCATACCAACCTGGCTTTTTCAGGCAACAGGTGCAATATGGCTAATCCAAAAACAATATGTTTATAGCTTTTGGGGAAACAGCTCAAAATGTTACTTAAATGAAGGAGAAACTTTGCAGTGTGGAGGGTGCAAAGTTCACTCCTTGAAATATGTTATGCACCTAGTTGACTAAAAAAATTGAACTTTAAAATATGAACTACAAAATAATAAAATAGTAGGTAGTCCACAGCTGAGTTCAAAATGGAATATCCTTTATTGAAAGACAAAAACAAGTGATCCTAGTTGAGCATAATGGAAAGCATTAAAGACATTCATTATTTATATATAATCAGGTTATTTAGAGCAAGGGATCCATTACAGAGGATGGTTCTGTTAAGAGCAATAAAAGCATTAAACACATTACTTTAACCAAGTTCTCCTTCTCCCTTAACACTGTAGTGTAAACTGACACTGCGCTATCTTAGAAATGAAACTAAAAATGTAGAGGCAAATTAAAATATTTAAGAACAGTGTATTAAGGCTAACCTACTAATCCAAAAATTTTATTAATTAAGAAACCAACTCACTAGCAAAATTATTAACTAACAAAAAGATCTACCACAAGACATCTATCAGAAAAAAATATTAGTGACTTATAAACTGAAACACTTTTAACAAAGAATGCTTTCGTACCAAATAAATACTTCATCAGGTTTGTGTGTAAAGAAAATATCATAATATTAATGAACATGTGTATAAATCTACAAGTGAATACTTAAGTAGGCTGAAAACCATAGCTGTAATTGCTAAGGTGGAAATACAGTGAAAAATATTAAAAATAAAGCATTAAGGCCCTGGGGATCTGTTCAAGTGTGGCACCTAACTAAGAAAGCACTTTGTTTGAATGAGTAAATGTATCAGAGAACAGCACCAATGTCAGTTATCTTCATTGTAAAATATTTACAATGTTTGATATTTGTTTATAACAATATTAGCAAGTATAATATTAGTGTGTAATGTCGGCATTAATCAGTCCCATATCAGACCCCCACTTGCCTACATTCTTTGGAGTCCCTAACCCACATGAAAATAGAGAAAACCCTCCTTAGAGGCCAGTGGTTGCAAGCTGGGGGTCCCTGATTGAAGCTGCTGCCATCTACCTAGATTTATTGTTACAACCTATGGCTGAGAAGAACATTTCACACATAAAAGAGTCTAATGATTTTTTAAGGAAAATAAAAAAAGTTAGAATTGATGCTGATAGCATTTTACTAACAATATATTTTGAATCATTATATACTGTACTTTCACATAATTATTGTACTGAAACAGTGATTGATTCATACAGGAAAAACAACAAAGGCAGACCAGCACAACATGAAAGAACAGGTAAACTTTTAGATATGGTGCTTAGCTAAAACTTTTTACATTTAATGGAAACAAAAGACTGGTATAGTCATGAGGACAGCTATGGCCCCTAGTCTAGTCAACATAGCCTTAGGGAAGTGGGAGGAGGATTATGTTTTTAACAACAGAGAATACATGTAGCATATCACAGTGTATCTGTGCTTTATTGATGACATCTTTGTAGTGTGGAAAGAAGACAGTGCTAAAGTAGAAGATTTTATAATTATCTGACTCAAACCACCAGCTTCCTGCATTTACCTCTTCCAGCAGCCTCACTTTAGCAGTCTTCTTAGATATGCAGATTACTGAAGACTTGGACCAAGGTAAAATGGACACAGATCTTTACAGAAAACATACCAGAGTAAATCTCCTGCTACATAATAAGAGTCTCTATATCACCAAGTCAAAATATAACATTAAGTCCCAGGGCTACAGGCTGGCCAGGATCACCACAAAATGGATTCCTTCATTAAGAACTTAAATGATCTTGAAAATTATTTTTTGGTGAGGGATATGAAAGCAATATGTTAAGAAGCATTCTGGAACCTATAACTGGATTAAAAAGTACAAGTTCACCAGCACTTAACCATCCTTATAGGAGGGTTTTAAAGAAATCTATTGACAACAAATCTAAAGACAGTGGTATCTTGACTTTTACTGTTGACTATCACAGCATCACTATTATTAGAGAGAATTGGGCAATAATTACTGAAAGCTTGTATCTAATGGAGATCCATGGAAAAGCTCCTTCCTTTGTGTATAGGAAAGCCAGGAACATCAAGAGTTGAGCTGAAGGTAGGCCCAGACCATTGGACACATGCAACAATAAGTCTGGAGCCAACTGTGTTTTTTGTCAGTGCATACAGGAGGGAGACGTGTTTTTTCAGCCCTTATTTAAAGAAACTGATTAACACCAATGCAGAAGGTGACTGTAACTCAATGCAGGTGGTTTACAGGGCAAGCTGCAATGACTGTGAATCATTTTATGTGGGGAAAACACTCAACAGACTTGAAGTATTTCTGGCATCTTAAATTAGAGCTAAGTGCAAGAATAATGCACTGGCTTGGCACCTACAGCTTTACAAAAGACACACAGGCTTTAAATTTCAAATTATTGATCGTATGGACCTTTTGAAACTGGAAGGAGACATCCCTAATCATTTAGAAAAATGTGAACTACTGTAGCAGCTGAAACTGAACTCTTTTAGAAAACTGAGACGTAATTATTATTGCTGCATCTGATATGGGACTGATTAATGCTGACATTACACGCTAATATTATACATGCTAATATTGTTATAAACAAATATCAAACATTGTAAATTTTTTACAATGAAAATAACTGACACATTTGCTTTTTTCTGACACTTTTACTCATTTAAACTAAATGTTTTCTTAGTTAGATGCCACACTTGAACAGATCCCCAGGACCTTAATGCTTTGTTTTAACACTTTAGCAATTGTTTTAACACTTTAGCAATTACAGCTAGGGTTTTCAGCCTACTTAGGTGTTCACTTGTAGATTTAGACACATGTTCATTAATATTATGATATTTTTTTTACACACAAACCTGATGAAGTATTTATTTGGTATGAAAGTGATCTTTGTTAAAAAGTGTTTCAGTTTATAAGTTACTAATTTGTAAAAGGTCACAACCAAATCAAAATTCCACTTGAGAAACAGTAACCAAACTGACTTTATTACAAATAGTCCATAGATGTGTACATTGTTAACCTAGGTTTCGTCCTCCCATAAGGACTCCTTCAGAACAATTGAACGCATTCAATGCAACAATTTAAATACCCACCCATCCTACCTTTAATCCAATAAAATCACATTCCCGTTCCATAAACACTTAAAGAGACAATACTTAAATACAAATTACCACATAAAAATACTATCATAAAAATTATTGTTCTAATATTCAACAATTACATTGCAAAACTAAATAATAAACTAGGTTAACATTGTACACATCTACGGACTATTTGTAATAAAGTCAGTTTGGTTACTGTTTCTCAAGTGGAATTTTGATTTATAAGTTACTAATATTTATTCTGATAGATGTCTAGTGGTAGATCTTTTTGTTAGTTAATTAGTCATTTTGTTAGTGAGTTGGTTTCTTAATTAACAAAATTGTGGATTAGTAGGTTAGCCTTAATAAGCTGTTCTTATATTATATATTTTAATTTCTCTCTAGCTTTTTATTTTCAGTTCTAAGGTAGCAGAATCTCAGTTTACACTATAGTGTTAAGGGGGAAGGGAGACTTGGTAAAAGGAATGTATTTTTTATTTATTTTACAGTTTGTTTTCTGGGATAGTCCATTGGGCCAAAAAGAGGCCATTTTCAATGGAGTCCCAAGGAGAAAAGCTCCATGAACAACAATATAATATGAAGACAATGCATTTACATTTATGTAATACTATTGAAGAACGATGGTATTACACAACATTACAAAAAATCCACAATTGCAGTGAAAATACAGTCAATAAAGCAAAAGGTAAAATCACACACACACACACACACACACACACACACACACACACACACACACACACACACACACACACACACTCATAAGCCAATTAAAATAAGAAAAATCCATCGGTGCATATTCCTGTTAGATTTGTTACAATGTGAAATAACACAGGGTTGATATTGCAGTTTTACATGAAATCTTAGCAGAGTTAAAGTAGGCTAGGGGGATCAGAGGTGTTTGTTGTTGAATGTAAGAAAGGTGGGACAATAAGAAAAAAAAGTAGAGCAAGAGTAGGAATAAATGAGAGAAATGAAGATGGTGGTAGTCAGAGACGCTCAGTACGATGGAGGAGAGAGAAGTAAAGGAGTGCGAGAAATGGGGAAAAAAGAGGTGAGTCATGGGATGGGAGCAGGAACATTCCCAGAGGGTTGTGAGATGGGAATGAAGCAGGGTCTTAAAGGTAGAGTTGTTGTCTGTAGTTCGAATCAGAGGTGGCAGGGAGTTCCAGAGGTGAGCTAGGGAAATGGATAGCAGGTGTTTGCCTGGAGGACGAGCAGGCTTGTGCAGTTCAAGCAAATTCTGGTTATTGGATCTTAGAAGTCTGTTGGGTAGGTACATTTTGAAGGAGGAGGCAAGGGAGGGGCAGATTTAGGGTTTAAAGATGAGTTTATGGGCATGAGTAAGTTGAATGTATTTATGATGGTTGAGAAGTTCGAGCCAATTTAGTTTGTGTAAGGCATTGCAGTGGTGGGAGGAGGATTTATAGCTGGTAGCAAACTTAGAAATGCTGTTATAACAGGAGGATATCTTTGCTTTTAGATAAGACTGAAGGTTGGTAAGAAGTGGGGTACCATACAGGAGAGAAGGAATGAGGAAGGTGTGAGAGTACAAGTTTAGTAGTGGGAGTGATATAGCAGTTATGGTGGTAGAACATGCCTAGTTTCTGGTGGGTTTTCTTTGTATTGGTTAGTAGGTGGGTATCAAATTGTAACTGTTCATCAATAAGGACTCTTAGAAGCTTTACATAGGAGGCTACCTTGAGAGAGGTATTGTTTTGACTAGTAATGGAGACTGAGTTCTTGTCTATAATGGTACTTTCTGAAGGGGAAAATAAAATAATTTTAGTTTTTGATGTGTTGAGTGATAGGTGGTTGTCTATCACCCAACATTCGGTATAAGAGAAAGCATCCTGAGTTAGTTTTAAGAGCATGGAGATGGAAGTGGCGCAGCAGATGATCATAGAGTCATCTGCGTATTGAATTAGGTTAGCACTAGGAATGTTTTGGTGAAGTCATTTATGAAAATGTTGAACAGTAGGGAACCCAATATGGAACCCTGGGGTATGCCTGTAGGTGTATTAAGGAAGGAGGAGGTGTTTTTTTTCCATTTGACAGCTTGTTGTCTGTCAGAGAGGTAACTAGAAAACCAGTTGACAGAAGAGAAGGATAGGAAGAAGTTTAAGGCTTTTATTGCTCTCAACATAACCACCCTCTGTAATCACTCCCTTGCTCTAAATAACCTGATCATATATAAATAATGAATGTGTTTTAATGCTTTTCATTAAACTCAACTATTTTATTTGTTTTACATTTGTTTACTGGGGAAGTCCAATTTGGAATGAAGCCAATTTTCAGTGGAGGCCCGGGGAGAAATGCTCCAGATGCATGCATGTCTTTGTAACATGGGAGGAAACAGGAGCACCTGGAGGAAACCCACATGAATGCAGGAAGGTCATGCAGACTGCACAGAAGGCACCCCAACTGAGAATTGAATTGGAGAACGTCTTGCTGTAAGGCAACAACACTACTGCTGCACCATTGAGCTGTCCAAACTAACTAGGATTGCTTGTTTGTGTGTTTCAGTAAAGGACATTCCATTATTTACTCAGCTGTGAACTACCTACTATTTTATTATTTTGTAGTACGTATTTTAAAGTTCAGTTTTTATTAGTGAACTAGGTGCATAACATATTTCAGAGAGTGAACTTCATACCGTCCACTCTGCGAAGTTTCTGCTTGGTTTGTTTTTGACCCAGTAAAGGTTGCATACTGGGTATCCTGAGACTTTGAAGGATACCATGGATTTTTTTTTTTAAATGTTACTTACATTTATTAAGTGCTGGGGGGCAGCATTTTGAGAGACGTGTCCATTTTTATGTCCCTGGTGTCCAGAGGGGGGTAGTACTAAGAGCTTGTGAGTACAAAATGGAATATGCTTGTTACACCCCTGCTTTGCAGGACCCACAATGTGCCCAGAACTGACTCCTTCTGCAATTCATATGGAATTACATGTATAGGCAACATATCTAAATGTGCCTTTCTTATGGGCCCCATTGGAACTGTCTGTGTATCCTTCTTCCACATTGCCTTTGTTTCTGCCTGCAAATCCTGTTATTTTATGACTTTGTGTTTCACTGTACATAAGGCACTGCAATCAGTGGGTGTAGCAGTTTCAATGATCAATGTTACTTTTGTGTTCTTTTAAGGGACTACTATATCTGGTTTTCGCTCAACTACTTTTTGAACTGTTGGTAATGGGTATCTCCGTGGGATAGAAATGTGATCATTCTCTATAATGTTTTGTGGCTCATTTTTCCAAAGTTTCTCAGCTACTTCACTAGTGCAATGTTTGCACAATCCCCAATGCAACAGTCTTGCCACATTATTATGTCCTTTAGAAGAGAGGTCCTCTGCCATTAGTGTATCACATCAAGCAACAAGATGTGTGACTGTTTCTAGTTCTGTTTTACTGAACCTGCATTTGTCTCCTTCTCCTACAGATCTGAACTTCTTACTGTTTCTTTTACTACTTCTATCCATTCGCCATCTTTATGTTCCACATGCTCTTCACAGATATTTCTCCCAAATCTGCCTATTTCATTTTTGGCAGTGTTTCTATTCCTTTTGCTTTGTTTCCCAATTTTCTTTATAGTGTTTTTCTGGCTCATCAGTGAATTGCTTATTTTGTTTTTTTCCTTTATATTTATCTGGATATCTTCCAAGTTTTTCTGCCTGTGCTGATATCGTTAGTTTATTATTTGCAATAGTGTACAACAGATGCTGGTCTGTTCTGATACTGTGTGTTGCTTTTAACACGTCTATCTTTCTAAATATTTTTGCGGATCTGTTCCCTGTTCTATAGTCTCCTAACAGTGACGCTTCTTGTTTTAACTGCTTTATACTGCTCTCTATTTGATGCTTCCATGATGGCGTTTGATTTCTTCCCTTCCTTCCCCCTTACTGCTTTGTATATTTGTGACAAGACTTATGTTATTAAATTTAGCTGCACAATAATATATTCTGTTATATCAAATTAATGTTAATAGTCTTGAATTACTGTGTTCATTTGTTTTAAGAGACTTCTCTAACATTTTGGGTTTTGACGTTCTGTAATCTACTTCTTTCTTTGATCTTAATATGACTGTTCATCTCTATTAAATCATACTATAACAGACTTTGTAAGGAGGAATTGCTAAGTTCACCTGCTAGAATTTGGTTACATGTATAAAACTGTTAGATGAAATATGTATGCACTATAAAAAAGAATGTAGACGAACTAGGTAAAAGGCAGAGTGCATTTAATCAGTATGTTGGCTTTGACTGTTGGGATTACACAGGCGGTGCTTTAGGAATGACCTATAGACTGGCCCTGCTACTTATAAATATTAAAAACCAAGACAGACATTAAGAGATGATTAAGTCAAGGTATGCAATATATCTAGGCAGGATGCAAACTTAACTAGAAAAGATGCCTATTTGACTTTTCTCTTAGCAATTAACAATTCCTCCTTATAAATCTGATATAGTACGGTCCAACACTCAACAACTGACAAGGGGTCATAACAGTTTCCAGTACTGAGTAATAGATTTTTTGGCTTCAAGGACCATTATACCTAAAATCAGATGTTAGACTCTAAGATCAGAGAACATGTATCACTGAGGTTCTCCTTTCCATTAGTGTTGTTACACATATCTGGCATACCTTGTCCCAAAACTAGAGTTAGAACCACTGTATTTGAGGGCATTCCCAAAATACGTGTTGCCAAGAGGGTTCATATTCAGCTCAATTATATCTTCAACACAAAGGAACATAGCCTGCATTTAAGAGTTAAAAAGAGTCTATGATGACATTTCCAAGCATATAATCTCCACCTTTATAGAAGATGTTATTTTGCTGGAGGTTTGCAATACAAGTAAGATTTGATTGTCAGCGCTATCTAGAGATTACACTCCAAAGTGATTTCTCTTATATTTGTATTGTGAAATGCCTGCAACAGCAAAGACAACAGATCAGATAAACCAGTTTTAATAGACTGGTCTAGTAGAAGGCTAGTACTATACATTTGGTGCTAACTCATCTTCTATGCTGCTGATCAATGGTAGCCCGAACAAATGAGTAGACCTGATGGTAGCAGACAGAAAGCTTGTTATGGACATTATAATCAATGATAAGATCTGCTAATGATTTTAAAACAGCTCATGAATATGGCTGTGAGAGTAAATAAAGAAGTTATGTTCTTACCATAACGTTCCATCTGTGTTGTCTGTCTTCATCTAGGCTTGATTCTTGGATAGTCAGTTCCAATCCTTGGGACCGGTTCGGCCATTATACAGCTTGCACCAGACAAAAATCTCTCAAGCTAAGACTCTACCTACAATGCCCCTCTCTATATTACCTCAGATCGAGTTTGCAGCTGCATAGAAAGATGGAAGAATCATAACCAAACATGAAGAAGCTATGTCCAAGTTGAGACCTAAGAAGGAGCCTAGGGCAAGTGTTCAATCCTCCAGAAATTTACAGGAGGGGGAAGGATGATGTGATGTCAAGAACAGATAAAGATCAACAGCAGAGATGGAATGTTATGGTAAGAACATAGCTTCTTTATCTGATTTTGCCAATCTTCATCTATTCTTGACTCTTGGGACAGAGTCCCCTGCGACTTTAGATCCTGGGTATTCCTGAGAACCATAAAACCAAAGAAAACTGTTCCCCTGGAGATCAGATCCAATTTGTAATGAGTAATAAAGGTATGTGGAGTAGCTCATGTTGCTGCTGTGTATATCTCATTCGTGGAAGCCTTAGAATGGAAAATCGCTGAACTGGCCATTAATGTGGTGGAATGCACTCTGACAGGTAGAGGTAACTTGAGACACTTTTTATTATATATGTAAGTAATGCAATCTCTTAGCCATTTTGACAAGGTGACTTTGGAGACTGATTTCCCTAAAGTTTGGCCTGAAAAGATACAAACAACTGGTGTGATTTTCTAGATTCCTTAATCCTGCTGAGACAGAAATGTAATTGTCTGTGAACATCCAGCAAATGTAAGCAATATTCACCTTTGCTAGAAAAGTTAGGAAATAAAACAGGCAGGTCGATGGTTTGATTAGTGTTGAAATCTGAGACCACCTTCAGAAGAAAGGATGGATTGGTTCTGAGTGAAACTCTATCTTATGGAAAAATAAATAAGAGGGTTTTGAGCTTAAAGCCTGAAACTCAGAGACTCGTCTTGTGGAGGTAATAGCTATGAGAAAAAGTGCTTTCCATGAAAGAAACTTTAAGTTGCATGTCACTGTTGGCTCAATGGGAGGAAACACCAGTGACTGAAGAACAATTGTCAGATCCCAAGGGGGTAGACGGTCTTTAAATGGAGGTTTTAAACACAGAGCTCCTTTAAGGAACACTTTACATAGTCTATGTGAAATCAAAGGAAGATAATCAAAACCATTATGAAAGTTAGAGATGCCAGCTAACTGAACCTTAATCATGGAGGCTGAAGCTCCTTGATCAAAAAGAATGGCTAGAAATTCTAGAACTCTTTCCATGGGTGTGGGAAAAGGGTTGAGATTATTATTGTATGCCCAGGTTGAACATCTCTTCACTTACTAAGGTAGAGTTTCCTGATGGATGGTCTATGGGAAACTAGCAGAATTTCCACACTGGAGAAGGTAAATCATTATGCCTGGTGACTAATGGAAGTGGAGAAACCAAGCTGTCATTTTGAGATTTTGAAGGTTGGGATGCACCAGTCCCTGAGGGTGAGACAGCAGGTCTAGAACTGGGTCCAGAATCCATGGACAGTGAACTAGATGAGGCCATAGGAAGAGGAACCAAATTTGTTGAGCCCAATAGGGTGCAATGAGGATCACTTTGCTTCTCAGCCTGGTTGCTTCTTGAGAAAGAGTGGAATTAGAGGGAAGGGAGAAAAGCACAGAGGAGACCCTGAGGCCAATCAAGGAGAAGATCTTCTCTTGAGGAATCCCCCTGAAGGGGGATTAGGGAAAAGTAGCTTCTGCACTTGTTGTTTTGGGGTGATGCAAATAGGTCACAGCAAGGCTGGCCCCAGCAATGAAAAATCATCCTCGCTATTCTGGGATTGGGAGACCACTTGTGAGGCAATAGTGTACACCTGCTCAATTTTTCTACAATCACATTCGAGCTCCCCAGGATGTGCATTGCTATCAGAAAGTGGTTGAAAGAAATTGCCAATTGCACACTCTGAGGGCTTCTCAACACAGGGGGTAAGACTTGGTTCCACCCTGTCTGTTGATGTACCAGACCACAGACATGTTGTCTGATTGAACTGCAGTGGCTCCAAGAGGGAGGACAGATTGAAAGGCTTGCAATGCTAATAGCACTGTCCTCAACTCCAGAAAGTTGATATGCGAGTTGGCCTCTATCAGGGACCAAGTGCCTTGTACTGTTCTTCCCAGATAAAGTCCCCCCCCATCTGGGAGACATCCTTGGTCACTATGGCTTTGGTCTGAAGAGAGGCGAAGGGGTGGCCTAAAAGGATTTTTTCAGATCCCATCCACCAGGACAGATCTTTTTTTACAGCGACTGGTGATAAGAATGGAATAAGTAATTGAATGGGTTAGAATAGACAATTGTGATCCCAGAAACCATTGTATTGGCTGCATGCAGTATCTCGTTAGTATGACCAGAGTGATGGTTGCTGCCACAGAACCCAAAGCTTGAAGGACTACTAGTGCTGAGAATTGTTTTTGCAAGGAATAGCATGCACTTGGGATTTTATCTTCTGTAATCTGTGTGGAGGAAGGGAGGCTACACAAGAGATGTTGTTCAGATGAGCTCCTATGAATTCTAGATCTTGAGTGGGGCTTAGCTGAGATTTTGATTGTGATGTCCAGGACATGAACAAGTGCAGAATGAATTCTGTGGCTTGAAGCAGTAGATGCCTGGTGGGAGCGCTGATAAGCCAGTCATCTAGATATTGAAACATCTGGAATCTGTACAGTCTCAAGTGAGCTGTCACTGCTGCCATACATTTGTTGAACACCATGGGGGCGGTGGTGAGGTCAAAGGGCAGCACTTTGAATTGAAAGTGTCCGGCTCCTAGTCAAAAAGTGGAAAAACATTCTGGAGCATTTGCCCATCTTATGTGGTAATACGCATCTTGAAGGTCTATACAGCACATCCAATCATTTTCCTCTAGCAAGGAAAGTATAGATTGAACCATGACCATCTGGAATTTGGATTGTTGAACAAATTTGTTTAGAAGGCTGAGATCCTGAATTGATCTCCAGTCCTCTGTATTTTTTGGCACCAAAAAGAACCTTGAGTAAAATCAGGATCCTATCTGGTCTGGTAGGGCTTCTTGGATGACTCTTTTCTCTGTCAGCTTTTGGATTTCTAAGGCTGCTTGGTCCCTATGATTAGGTGGAACATCAGGGAGCCTTGTTAGAGATCTTGGGTAAATAATGAAGGGTATAGAGTAACTTCTGGTAATAATTCTCTTCACCCAAGCCTCTGTGGTTATTTGTCACCAGGCCCTTGAATGCAGCGAAAATCTTCCCCCAACTGCTTCCAGAGGTAGGATCAGGGTCAGCATCTTCCATTAGAGTTCCATCCTTTGCCCTGAGGGGAGCCTTCACCATGTGTATCCTGGAAAGGCCCATGGGACTTCCTAAACCACATCTTTCCACTCTTCTGATTTCTAGATTAAGACCATTGGGGAGTAGAAAAATGTATGCCTACTGCAGACAGGGTATTCCCATCTTTCTCACACCTAGCTAGTGTTTCTTTGACTTTGGGGCCAAACAAAGAAGTTCTGTAAAAGGGTGCATTGATGAAGGAAGACTTGAATAGCACTGCAAACTCACACAGGCGTGTCGTTTAATTGCAATGCCTGAACCGGCTGACCTGATTGCCCCTGTGGCTGCATGTGCAATGACTTTCATGGATGAGTTGGAAATAGACTCCAGTGTAGCTAACTGAGAGGCCAGTTTTTCTTGGATCCTGTCTGATATAGCTCCTGCTAGGGTGTCAAGGAGCTCCTTGATCAGTTCTTCTGGTGTGTAGTGAAATGTGTCCATTGCCCCAGACTCTTGCTTAAGGGGATGAACAGTGGAACTTTCCTCAGCTAGTTCCCTTTTGATGGCTGCCACCACCACCATGACACCTACTGCTAACCATTTTGCCCAGTGTTGTTGGTCCTTGGGTGCAGACAATATCTGATCTGGTATCTGGGGAATAGGTTCTATGGAGTCAGGAGCCTTTTAAGCCCAGTAAGTGATCGACTTAATGAAATTGTCAGTGGGAGGAGTCACCCAGGAAATAGATGGGAAAGAACCAAAGGCTTGCAATTACACAGACTTCTCAGAAGTAGGGTCTTTGGACTCCCTGTTACCCCTCTGTTTAAGGATCTTGAGAATGTCTCCAAAGGTGATGTCTTCTGGAGGTGATTGGGGGGAACCCTCCCTGTCATTGAAATCTGTGTCCTTACTGATGGATTTTTCAGGAGAGTCCAGGTGTTTCCTCTTACATGTTTTCTTCCAAGGACACTCCTGAGTGGGAATTTCTGAGGAGGACTCAATAGAAGAGTGACCCTTTGCTGGGATCTCTTGCAGCCTTGGAGCTCTCTGTTTGGGCATGGAGGTTGAAGGAAGCTCTGGGTAAGAAGGGGTCAGGGGATGAATCTCCAACACAGCAGGAGCCATCTGAGAGCCAGTGGTGGTTAATGCTCTCTCAATTGCTTGGAAGGCAGGCCCCCTGAAGAGGGATGGGAGCCCAAAACTGAGACAGACAAACTTGGAACCAAGTTCACACCCCACTGTGAGATACCCATTTCCAAAGCAGGAGCTGAGGAAGGGCCCTCCTGTCACCAGAGTTCCAAGAGCTAAGGGTGACTCAGAATAAAAAAGGAGCTGACTCAAACCCCTCAGACCTGACGGTGGAGCCATGATCTCAGAAGTCAGCCAGTTCTGATGCAACTGAAGAAGTCAGAGCCGACTCCAGAGCTGAAGACAAAAGAGTTGCTGGTTCCAGAACAACTGGAACCTGAGTGGTTGGATTGGCAAGCTCCAAGTACTCCAAGGAGGTCAGAGGGGAAAGAAGTGGTAGAGTCATCAGAGAAAACATCCCAGCTCCAGGTGGGAGAGAGGGCTGGGAGGAGGCAGAAAGACCCCTAGCCACTAGGAGCTCTCCACCAACCTCACTGCATCTACTTCACTACTTCAGTGAGACTCCTGGATGAGCAAACAGACAATTCAGAGGGAGATTCTGGCCTTTCCACAAAGGGACTAGGAAACTGACCACAGAAAGTGTCAATGGTAGGGGAGTACCTTGTCCTGGGTATACAGAGAGGTTCTCTTTTTGGCACTGAAGGAGCAGGTAAGACCTGCTGTGGTGCAGTTGAAAATGTCAGCACTGACTGAGGAGCTAAAGAAGTCGGTCCCTATGCCAGTGCTGATGACGCTGAAGTAGTGGCTGGTGCTAAGAGAGGAAAGCCATTCTGAGAACTTTGGAACTTTAGCTTTCAGTTCTGAGGAGGAGCCAACAGAAGAGGGCTTATGTATTTTTTTTATCGGTGCCAATGGGGAAGCTGGTACTGACTGATTAGTCCTGGAACCAGAGGCCTTTGGAACCATATCAGCCTTGGATAAGGCTTCTTCAAATGGAGCCTTAATAGGCCCTTTAAGAATAAGCTTATTTTGACATTCTACCAAGGCCCTAGAACTGAAAGCCTGGCAGATGGAGCACTCCAGATCAAAATGTGGAGCAACTGAACAATAAACACAGGCAGAGTTCCCATCAGATTTAGGCATCTTCTGCTTCCAGTCCTGGCAGTGCTTAAAACCAGTCATTGACAACTAAGAAAACAAGGGAAGTCAACACGCAGAACTGTAGCCACACCTGTCACACACACATGCACACAAGGATAGAAAGAAAAATTTCTACCAACAATGGTAGATAGAACTACCTAAAATTGGTAAAAAGGTTTGTAGAAAAGGAATATTACCAACAATGGTAAAAAGGAAGTACCTAACTGTAGACAGGGGACTACCAGTGATGGTAGGAGAAAGGATACCAACCGGTATGGAAAATAACTCACTTGCTCAAGAAAAGGTAGGTAGAGATCTGAAAATAAAGGGTTTTAGTAAAAAAAAGAAGAAAGCCTAATAAATTTTAGACATATACTTAGTTGCAAGAGTTGAATCAGCTGATGCATCTTGTGACAAGAGCGGGAAATGAGATCTCAGGTAATATAGAGCGGGGCATAGTGGGTACAGTCTTAGCTCAAGAGAGTTTTGGCTGGCGCGAGTTGTATAATGGTCAAACCTGTTCTGAGGATCGGAACCAAGTACCCAAGATGAAGATTGACAACATCAGAACTAAACATTATCTCACCACGCCCATAACTGCATAGACATGTGGAAGTTGGGTTGTGCACTAAAATGGGAGATTAAAGTTGCTATTGTGTGAACAAAACTCTATAAATGACATTTATTGTGAGGCTGCTATTTTCTAATTTCTCTAAGTCTTTTGGGTTTCTAATACCATAGGTTCATAAGTTGGTACTGGGCTATCTGCCCGAAGGCATATATTAGCCCAGCCACATTGTGCGGTATTCATTGCCCTTTAGTAGTTCCCTAGACCCTTGTACTAGCAGCTAGTACCCTTGGCCCCTATCTAGTAGTGGTGTTGGTGTCATCCCCGGTGTGAACTTTCTGTTACCCATCCACTCATCAAGGTTCCTCTTGAAGAGTGATAGTGAGGGGCTCTGTCTTATGCAGATCGGGACCCTGTTCCATAGTAAGGGAAGTCTCTGCGAAGGGAATCTATCTCTCCAGCATGTTCTATTCATTGTTGTGTTGAGGTTTATATCACTAGAGCGTGTAGCTCGAGTAGATTTGGTTTTGCTAAGATGGAGCATGTTCAACAATTCTGGGTTGGACATGGCTCTGTACGTTAGACAGAGATCGCCTCTGAGAAAGCGGTATGCAACAGAGAACAGTCTTAGCTTTTTCAATCGTGCTGCATAGGGCAACTGTTTGAGGCCAGTAATCCTCTTGGTTAGGTACCTCTGCGGTCTCTCCAGCTGCTGGAGATGTCTAGCCAGGTACATTCCAATTGGTGCATTGTCAAAAGTTCATGAAATTAGTATTGTTTCAATCTTTGATGTCAGCCAAAAGTGTTCTTTACAGTACCCGCAATGTGCCCAGTAATGACTCCTTCTGCAATTCATATGGGGTTACATGGATTGGTAACATATCTAAATATGACTGTAAATTATTTTTTATAAGACCCGTTGCTCCTACTACTTTTGGAACTGTCTGGGGATCTTTCTGCCATATTGCTCTCGTTTCTGCCTGCAGATCCTGGTGTTTTATGACTTTGTGTCTTGCTGTATGCAGGACACTGTAGTCACTGGGTGTGGTAATTTCAATGATCAATGCTACTCTTGTCTTCTTTTCTTGGACCACTATATCCAGTTTTCTAGCATCTATCTTTTGAAATGTTGGTAATGGGTGATCCCATGTGATATAAACATCATCATTGTCTATGATGAATTGTGGCTCATGTTTCCAGTATTTTTCAGCCACATCAGTACAATAATGTTTGCAAAATCCCCAGTGCAACAGTCTTGCCACATTATTATGTCTTTCAGTATACAGTCCTTCTGTCATTAGTGTGTCACAACCAGCAGCAAGGTGTGTGACTGTTTCCAATTTGGTTTTACAAAACCTACTTCTTTAAATTGAGGTAATGGAACAGCTGCAAAGAAAAGGATTCAGTGTAGAAAATCGATTGCAGAAATCTCCACAACAGGATAGAGCAATGGATATCCAAATTAAGAGGAAACCAGTGGAACAGGAAGAAATTGGTCAGGTGCCATATCAAGATATTTTGGAGCCTTCCACAGGGAACCAGTATAAACATTCGCTTGAAGCTAGACAGCAAGGAAAGGAACAGGAAACTGTGGAAACTCTGATGCAGTCAATGTTGAGGAGTGATAGGCCAATGAGTTCCCATATGACAGAGCAACAGATGATACAGATTAAAATTGAAGAGAATGTGACACAGGAGGATGCTATACAGTTTTCTATAGAATACCCGCAAGAAACGGAAAACAAGGGATGTGCCCTCAGTTTGGAAGAAAATGAGCTAAGAGAAGAGTTGCTTGATTTAATGGACATGGATAGCTATATTAAGATCAATGAGAGAAATAGGTTCATAGGTTAGTACTAGGTAAAGTGCCCTTGTGGGCCATTTTAAGCCTAGTCAATTATCCCATGTGAGAATCAAACCCCGCACCTTGTGTCTGTAAGGTAAATACCTTAATCATTATGTCAACCTCCTACCCTATATATAGATATAAATAGACTACAGAAGGTCAATAAAACCCCAAAAAGTCAGAAGTCTGATAAAACAATTGAATGCAGTAATTAGAACTGTCCATAGAGATCCATGTGATATAACAGAAGTAAATAGGATATATTACTGTGCTGCTAAATTAATAACTGATACATTTCTACCATAAGAACACAGGGTAGTAAGGGAAAGGAAGGGGAGAAATCGAATACCATCATGGAAGTATTGAATAGAGAAAACTATAAAGCAATTAAGACAGGAAGTGTCACTGTTAGAAGATTATAGAAGAGGGAATAGATCAACAAAAATACCAAGAAAGATAGATGTGATTAAAGCAATGCACAGTATTAGAACAGACCAGGATCTATCATGCACCATCGCAAATAAACTAAAAATTTCAGCACAGGCGGAAAAACATAGAAGATACACAGATAAATATAAGGGAAAAGTACAAAATATGCAATTTACTGATGACCCAAAAAGTTTTATAGAGAATTGGGAAATAAAGTAAAAGGAATTGAAAGACTGGCAAAAAAAGAGGAAGCAGATACATTTTGGAGAAGTATCTATGAAGATCCTGTGGAACATAACAAAGATGCTAAATGGATAGAAGAAGTAAAAGAAAGAATAAGAAGTTTAAAGGTACAGAATATGAAATGGGATGAAATAACAGCCAGAGAGATTGAAACAAAGTTGAGAAAAGCCTCTAACTGGAAAACCCCAGACCTAGATGCAGTAAATGCACGGGGATTTAACCATGAGTAAGAACTGTTTATATGTGCACCCCAAACAGACATCACACTGGATAACAACAGGCAAAACAATGCTCTTACTTAAGAGTGAACCTGCAAGCTACCCTAAAAATTATAGACCAATAACTTGCCTTCCGACAATGTATAAACTACACACGGGAATTGACACGACAGTTTATAGTCATTTAGAAGAAAATTCAATTATGTCAAAGGGCAATAAAATAAAGTCATATGGAACAAAGGATCATATGATGTTAAATAATGTTATAGTGGAGAAATGTAAAAAGGGGAACAATCTAAGTAATGCTTGGATTGACTACAAAAAAGCATTTGATAGTATCCCACATTCATGGATAAAAGAGTGCTTAAAAATGTATAAGATACACCCTACACTGATTGACTACATTACAGTGACCATGAAACAGTGGCAGACCACTTTGCAATTAAGCCATGATAAAGGACAAATTATTATCCCTGGGATAACATTTCAAAGGGGGATATTCCAGGATAACTCTCTGTCACTGTTGCTATTCTGCCTTGCCATTAATCCATTAAGCTGTTTACTTAACAGCTTACGTCATGGCTACAATTTAAAACAACAAAGTCTAATGACTTCTCAACTTCTCTTTGTCGATGATTTAAAACTATATAGCTCAGCAGATGAGGAACTGAAAGCACAGCTGCAGGTTGACAAAACTTTTTCACATGATATTAAAATGTCATTTGGTCTTGATAAATGTGCAAAAGCAACCTTTAAAAAAGGAAAACTACAACACCAGGAAAACATCAGTTTGGGACAAGAATGTGATATAAAAGAACTTGAGCAAAAGGGAATGTATAAATACTTGGAAACTGATGAATGATCAGCAATAAAACATGAACAAGTGTGAATAAAACTCAGTAAGGAATACTTAGAAGACTTAAATTAATCCTGAGAACAGCATTGACATATAGGAACAAGATCCAAGCTATAAATCAGTTTGCTCTTCCTGACCTAATGGGGTCCCTGTTATAACAATGAAAAGGCAATCTGTTGAATGGCTAAAAAGTCGAATATTCCAGACCTCGAAATCGGATTTATGGGGGGCTGCATCCCCCCCCCCACACACACCTTGCTAATTATATATACCAACTCCGAGATCACACTACAGTGAGGAAAGGGCAAATTTCCCAATCTTCACTATTCCATGATCTCACAAAACCAATCATGAGGTCCGGAATATTCGACTTTTCAGCCATTTGACAGATTGCCTTTTCATTCATCTAATAGGGACCCATCCTAATGTACAGTTTTGGAGTGACTGACTGGCCCCAAAAAGTGTTGGATAGATTAGATATTAAAACAAGAAGGATGCTTCATGCTCACCAAATGATTAATAAAAATCAGTGCATATCAAGATTATATATTCCCTGTTCCGAAGGAGGGATGGGCCTCCTTGAAATTGATTACTTGTATAGATCTGCAATCGTGAGACTCCACACATATCTACTGACCTCACAAGATTTAAATGTGGTGAAAGTTTTGAAACATGAGGAGAATAAATCTAAGATGACTTCTCTGCTTAATTTAGCAGAAGCATATCGATGTCAAGCAGGAACGGATATCAAACCAGAAGAAGATAAAAACCAGGTAGCAACTGAATGTGCCAAAATACAAAAGAAAGAATATAAGGCGAAGAACCAGATGAGAAGGCAAATTTAAACCAAGAAATGAAAGGGTAATATTGGCAGCCCAAGATAGTGGGCTACGTACACATTGGTTTACAAAGTCCTTGAACATGTGGGAGAAACAGACAAATGTAAGTTTTGTAAAACCGAATTGGAAACAGTCACACACCTTGTTGCTGGTTGCGACACACTAATGGCAGAAGGACTGTATACTGAAAGACATAATAATGTGGTGAGACTGTTACACTGGAGATTGTGCAAACATTATGGTACTGAAGTGGCTGAAAAATACTGGAAACAAGCCACAAAGAATCATAGAAAATGATGAGGTTTATATCACATGGGATCACCCATTACCAGCAGTTCAAAAGATAGATGCTAGAAAACCAGATATAGTGGTCCAAGAAAAGAAGACAAAAGTAGCATTGATCATTGAAATTGCCACACCTAGTGTCTTGCGTACTGAGAGAGACAAAGTCATAAAATAGCAGGATCTGCAATCAGAAGTGAGAGCAATGTGGAAGAAAGATACCCAGACAGTTCCAATAGTAGTAGGAGCAACGGGTCTTATAAAAAGAATTTACAATTGTATTTGGATATGTTACCAATCCGTGTAACTCCACACAAACTGCAAAAGGAATCATTACTGGGCACATTACGGGTGCTGTGAAGAGCACTTCTGGCTAACATCAAAGATTAAAACAAAAAAAGGCAGATTCTATAGGAATGGGAAGTGTACTAATTGGTTCTCAAAGACAGCAGCTGATGCATGGAACAGACTACTAAATTACATTAAGGCAAATACTAGTTTAGACATTTTTAGGAACAGCCTGTTCACGTATTAGGGGAACAACTGTATTGGTATATTGGCAGGCTAGAAGGGCTTTAATGCCTGTGCTTGAAATATTTGCATGTATGTGTGCATGTAAAATTGGTGAAGCCCAGACTAGCTTTCTGAGTAAAGGCGACGTGAAGCTGGTTATTGTTAGGACCTTTCTTTTTTTTTCCTCAAAAAAGTTTTTATTTTCAATTAAAATAACATTTACATAATATTTTTAAATATCATTTTAAACAACTATATAAATAATATACAATATTTAAAATAGTCTGACTCAATTATATACACTGCATGTTATTAAATATGGAATTAACAGATCAGTTATCAGAGATACAATATTGATTATTGCAGAGTGTCCAACAAAGATATAACTTTCTTCCAAGGATAATTTACCAATGGCCTGGGATAGATTTGTAGTTCTTTGATTTTTTTATTTCCATCGATGCAGTTGTCTTCAGTAAAGTGTAGAATTTTTCCAAGGTTGGGGGTGTATTTGAATTCCACCTTCTGGTTACGCATTATAGCAAGTATTGTCCATAACAAATACATATTTGTCTTATTCAGGTAGGGACCTTCATTTACATTTAGTATAATCAATGCTTTAGTTAAGGTAAAGGATTCATTAAATAAAGCTTATAATAAATGATTGATTCCATTCCAATATGATTTAATTGTATTACATTCATAAAAAATATGAATTCAGTCTGCTTTATTTGACTTTTCACACCTCCAACAAAAACCATTTGTAGTAGTACTGATCGTTTTAATTCTACATGGTGTTAAAAATGCTCTATGTAAGTATTTCCAGTTAAATATTTCCAGTACTGTGTGTTAGAGGTGTAATTAACTAATAGTAAGATGTTAGTTTTAATTTCTTCTGTTAACTGCAATGACTGACCTTTTGTTAAGAACTGCCAGTATGATGGTTTGGGAATTGTTTTATATGTTATTAACTTTTTATATAGATTTGAAATGGAATTTTTCTTTTCACAACTATTATATATACATTCATACAGAAAACTTATTAGATTTGGAATATCTTTAAATGAGGAATTATTAATTAATCTGCATAAATCTTGTGTGTACATTAGAATGCTTTGTAAGGTTAACTAGTCCTGTGTTGGAATATTGTAAGCAGTTTCTATTATATGTATATCTAAAACATTTAATTTATTTACACATTGAAACCAGCATAAGAATCCATTTTGTTCTCAGGAGGTTGTTTCCCTATATATTTTGTGAGGAAAGTTCTTAGTGATGGTAAATGGGGTTAAAAGGTCAAACCAAAGTGTTAGATCTAAGTTTGCACTGATGCGTTTCCTAAAGGAACTGATGTAATGATCAATCAGTGTTGTTTTAGAAGGTTTTGTTATATTATGTTGTATACTTATGCATAGTATGTACCAGGGTTTGTTTAAGTTGTCTACTATTAAATTTTTTTAACAGATTAAATTCATTTGTTAATATAGCCGTTGTTAATTTTTTCCAGTTGGCAAAATAATTTGGGTTTATTCAGTCTATCATAGTTTTAAGCAGAGATGCTTTTATATATGTTTCTATTTCTGGGAAGTTCAATCCTCCTTGTTTCTTGGGTCTAATGTGATGAGTTAGAGCTACTCTATTCTTTTTAGGATACCATAAAAAATTTATTAAACATGAGTTTATTTCTTTAAGAATGCATCTGTCAGGAATTAACTGTATTGTTAATGCTACATATAGTATTTTTGGTAATAAGACCATTTTTATTAATTGCAATCTATCTTCAAAAGTTAATATAATTTTGTTCCACTTTTCAATATATATTTGTATTGTTTCAATAATGTTTTTATAATTTATTAATATTGTTTCGTTTATATTTTTGCATAACACTATTCCTAAATAATTTAGCCTAAGTTCTTGTTTTCCTATGATGGATTTATCTGTAACTTGTAGTTCTTTTTTCTAATTTAAAAATAGAAATTTTGACTTTGATATTTAAAGTGTAGACCTGAAATCTTATAAAAGTTCTGCATTACTTCTTCTAGCTCTCCTAATGACTCTCTGGAGTTTGATAGTGTTAATAAAATATCAGCAAAAAGCATGATTTTAGATATGCACTGGTCATAGACTTCTATTCCTTTTATTCTTGGATTAGTGCGTATTATTTCTGCAAGTATTTCTATAGCCAAAGCAAATAAAATTGGAGAAAGGGGGCATCCTTGTTTAGTACCTTTCGTTATATGGCTAGATTCTGAGGTGAAATGACCTAATTTAATGTAGGATAAGTTATTAATATATACGTTTTTAGTAATAAGATGAAGGGAGGAGGAAATTCAAATAATGCTAAAGTTTTAAATAGATATTCCCAATTGAGGGAATCGAAGGCTTTTTCTATGTCTAATCTGATTACAAGTGTTTATCTTCTTTATTCACATAATCTATAAGAGTAAGTATCCTTTTAATACTATCATGTGTGTGCCTGTTATATAAAAATCCAGTTTGATCATTATTGCCTTCGAAAGTGGGATTTTCTTTCTGTTAGCTAGGACTGACATGAATATTTTGCAATCATTATTCAGTAATGATATAGGTCTGTATGAGGTGGTTTATTATCTTTTAGAATTGGTGTTATGAGAGAATATTTCCATGAGGATGGTATTTATGCTTCTGACTGGACTTCTAGCAAGGTTTTATGAAAAAGGGAGATTACTGTTGAAGGAAAGAGTTTGTAAATTTCCATAATTACACCATCTATCCCTGGAGCTTTGTTAGATTTACTTTATTTTAGCTTGTCAACAATTTCTTTGTAGGATATAGGTTTCTGTAGGTCTAGTTTTAAGTTTTCTGGATTTTTTTTTTATATTGATAAGGTTTGTATCTAAGTTTATTTGGTTGGTATCTAAATCTTCTTTTTTGAAGTGTTCCATATAATGGAACCTAAATGCTTCAAGGATGTCTCCTATATCTGATACTTTTTCCCCTTTCTTTTCAATATATATACTAATAATGTTATTTGCTTTAGATTGTATTTTAATTCTTTTAGATAAGTTATGTAGATATCTGGGGGAGGTGGTTAATGAGTTTATTTTTAATTTTTCCAAGGATAGACAAGTTTTGTGTTTTAGAATTTCATTATATTTTTTATTTAATTCCTCTATGTCTTTTTTACTGCTGGACAATTTTGATTATTTTTAGATTTTGTTGTCAAGAGTCGGGTTTACAAGTCTAATGATTCAGATTCCCACTCTCTAACTTTGTTTTTGTGCCAGATAAGGGTCTTACCAAATAAATACACTTTTAATGAGTCCCAAACCATGACTCTACCGATTTCTGTTGTATTATTGATTTCAAGAAATAATTGCAGTTCTGATAACATCCAGGGTCTGAATTATTTAATTTTCATGATATATGATGGAATTCTAGTTGAGAATATAAAAGGTTTAAACTCTATTTGGAGCTTCATTATCAGAGAGTCATGATCTGAGAAGGGCATGGAACTATTGAGAAGTTGAGGATTTTTTTTTTTTTGTAAATCTTGAACTACGAATAATTTGTCTATTAAGCTATGGTCTTTATGGGAAAATAATAAGGATTTATCATCTTTTACTTTAAAAGTGTTTATTAAATGAAATGAATCAATCCATCTTTTTAAGGATTTTGAAATAGTTGCTATATGAAAAGACTTCTTGGTGGTTTCAAAAGCTTCTAAGGTACAATTAAAGTCTCCTCCCAGTATAAGATTTCCTTTATAATTGTTGGAAATAAAATCTATGTGTTTTTTAACCATTCCTGCTCCAATTCCTGGGAACCAATACAGATTAGCTAAGGTCCATATTCTGTTATTAAATTTAATTATAACAAATGCTAGTAGACCTTCTTTGTCTTCATATTTATAAATAACTTTTGGAGTGATTATGTTTTTCTTCCAGATAATTGATACTCCTTTTGTCTTTGTTCTATAGGAGGAATGAGCTAAGACTGTATATTCCTTAGGGTTCCAAATAAAGCTATCATTAGTCTTAAAATGCATTTCCTGGAGAAATACTACTTGTGCCTTATTTAGATTTAAATATTTTAGTAAGTTTGATATTTTATTTGCATTATTTAAGCCATTAGTATTTAATGAAAAGAATGTTAAATCCATTTAAAGTTGTTGGAAGAAACATTTTGCTTCTTTTTTTATTTTGATTATAGTAGTTATACCATATTCTCTGATAACATTGAATGTTATTTTTATGTATGTAAACTTGGGAGTGTAATTTAATGTTATTTCTTCTTTAAATACAAGTAGAGTAAAATTCTGGTCAGGCTTTTAAAAAGTACTTCTATACAACATTAATTCTAAAGTATCAAATACACGTAAATGTGAATTTCCAATTAAACATGGAATGAAAGTCATTCCTAATCCAATAGATAAAGATAGATCTATTGGATTATCACTCGTACCTTTAACCAACAATATCAACTGAGCTCCATATGTTAAATTATTATATGGAGAATTTTCTTGAAAGAGATATGAAATTCTATATTATTCTATTATTATTCTATAGTATTTTATATCTCAGGATGGAATGTTAGTAGTGTAAACAATTATTATGTTGAGCCTTAAGAGATCCCAAACATGTCAGATATGTCATTTTGGATAAATTAAATGCAATAGAGGAGCATACACTAAATAAGCCAACAACAAATAGATTAGTACTAAAATCATTTGACTAAAAGGACTCTGTAGGAGACAATGAGTGATTACCAATGAAATACGAATTTACTGTAGGTGTACTGTCTTCCTTTACTTTCCCACTCTACAGCTCACCAACTTCAACTTACACTTATGAAAAGACATGGCTCATCAGTGGTGTCCTGACTCTGAGTAGAGACGCCCTACATTCTAGTGTGCAGTGCTTTTACATATGTATAGATTTACAAAGCAGAGTCTAGGAATGAACTATGATCACCCTGACAATTCCCATCCTGCATAGGGCACCTCCTGCTTCCAAAATGGGTAATCACATCAGATCTAGAATGAATGTAAAGGTACCTATATGGTAATCAAGACTTAACTTAGGTAAGTATTAATCAAGTAGTATTTAGAGCATCTTAGAGAGTTCTCATGGCAATTAGAATACTCTTAAGCCTCTCCTCCCTTGACCAAAAACAGAGATTTCCCTTCCCTTTCTTTCCCTTGTTTTAAATCAGTACTAATAAAAGAAATTCAGCAAACATAGGCAAACAGAAATAACATTCAGTAGTCTGTCTTGTACATGACTCGCAATCCATTAAACAAGTCAGTGATTAACATCACTTTAGTAAACATTATAAAGACAAATTAGAAATAATTTCCTAGCTCTTTAAATTTTCTGATAAAGGAAAAAGTTAACAATAAGCTATTTTAACTAAAAGTGTAAAGCATTTCAAATTTTCCTTGCATGTATACATTTCTACTTGTATTGTAGTGTCAATAGCTGTCTTTGAAATCTGTACCATACTTCACTTCTTCAGATCATTCCTTTTTCAATTTAGGTTTTGTTTTGTCAAAACAGCAAGACTATTTCAAGGGCACTGTAGCATATATAGAGCAGACAGTTTATGGATTCAGGTTGTTAAAGTAAGTTATGCTTATTAATCAGGTAGTTTCATTTAAGTTCACAAGTACTTTAGGGACATTTCAGTTGAGTTTCCAGGAATGTCTAGTGCAATGTGAGTAATTTATAAAGTATTTACAAGTTGTTCTATTAAGTTATCTAATTTACCCTTACTTAGATTGTAATTCAATTTAATAGCTAAACAACTTTACTTTTTTATTTATCTGTGAGGCTAAATGCACTTTGCAGATTCACAAAGTCCATAGAAACTGCCACAGTTGTTTTCTGTTGCCATGACAATGCAAATATAATGGTTCCTAATCAATGAGTGTTTAAAAAAAAACTGAAATAGTTTGCGAGGCTGATAGAATGTAAAGAAAGCTTCACTTCTCACAAGCAACAGTACATTTTCCCCTCCTTTTATATATTATGTTAATATTATAGGAAATAATTCAACTGACAGTATGTATATAAATTAAACATTTCAGAGTTAATCTCTAATATGCCCCGTAACCCATTAACCATAACAGTGTCCACCATTAATCTAATAACTATTGTAATAACATCTGAGTCCACTTTTCCTTATAAACATGTGTCACAATTAATTAAACAAAGTAGAGTCTAATATCTGTCTAATAATCATTATACAGACAAATAATAGTAATTTCCTAGCTCTTCAAACTTTCTGATATCGCAACATGTTGACAGTAAGCTATTTTAACTGGAAGACTAAAATATTTCAATACTTTCTTGTGAATATACATTTTTACTTATACTGTAGTGTCAAGAACTGTCTTTGAAATCTATGCATTACTTCACTTCTTTTAAGTCATTCATTTTAAAGTTCAGATTATATTCTGTCAAAATGTCAATAGCATTTCAAGGGCACCTTTGATATTTAAGCAATAACTGACGATGTGGTGTGGTATATATTGAAGATTTACCCACAGTTGGTGTGGTTTAATCATGAGGACAAAGCTCGAGTGATTAAACAAAGGTAACCATGGGTAAATCTTCAATATACCACAACCACGGAGTTGGTTATTGCTATTATACAATGACATTATTTAATAAAAAAAATACTTTTCTTAAATAATGTCTTTGTATAACAGCGGATTGCTGTTCTTCCGCCGGTTGTGGTATACTGATTCTGCTTTTTGATGTACTGCGCATGCGTATGGGACTTGCATTCCCATGCATACCCAGTACATCAAGGCTTTGAAACGGAAGCAACGGAGAAAAGAAAGTCTCCGTTGCTCCCTTTTCTCTCTTTTTTTATTGTAAAAAAAAAGATTTTGGGGCAGTTTACACCAACGGAAAAAAGTCTGGGCCAGACCTTTTTCCGTTGGTATATTGTGGGATTTACAGTGGGCACGCTGGTTGGGCTGGCCAATCAATGTGCATGTTTTAGAATATTAATAGGGAGGAAATGTATAATTAAACTGATATTTTAAATGAATAGCTATCAGCTGCCATGTGAGTTTTTACAGAGTGTGAGGTAAAGTACAGTTTTGTACCTACCATAAATGTAGATGTCCGATAGGTATGCATCTGCAGTCATCACATATGGGGTTGTCCTGCCTCAGGCAGCCCTTCGGTCGGCCGGATTCCAAAGTCTGGGTCTGGCGTCGGCTGATGTCGCCCCTTCCCCGATGTCACAGCCCCTGGGGTATAAAAGGGTCAGCCGACGCCATCTTCCTCAGTTTTTCTTGCCCCAGATGCCAGGTGCCCTCTAGGAAGGCTAAATTTGGAGAAATGCAATAAAAATCCAAACATTTGCAAAAATATATATATATATATATATATATCTATATGTAAAAACAAATACACCATAATAGATCCCCCCAGCTAGCTAATAGAGGGGTAAACACCCTAGGAATACCACAGAGGGGAAGGAGGGAGGGTAAACCTGACTGCAGATGCATAGCTATCGGACATCTACATTTATGGTAGGTACAAAACTGTACTATGTCATTCAAGGATGCATCTGCAGTCATCACATATGGGTAGAATACCATAGCCAATCTGGGAGTGGAGGAACTAGGAAAAGGATGGTGTAGCTAAGATACCCTGCAGGACAGCTGTAGCAAAGCCTGCTCTGGATCTGGAATATAAAGGTAAATTGTAATGCTTGGCAAATGTATGCATGGAGCTCCATGTGGCAGCTTCTAAAATGTCCTTTGTAGCCACCCCTCTTAAGAAGGCTGTGGAGGTGGCTGTGGCTCTCGTAGAATGAGGTCTAATGTTAGCTGGTACAGACTTTCCATGAAATGAGTAACAAAAGTGAATGCAATTTCCTATCCATTTTGAAATAGTCTGTTTGGAAATTGCTTTTCCTTGAGTACCAGCAGCATATGCTACCAGCAGCTGGTCAGCTTTTCTGAATCCTTTAGTTCTGTCCAAGTAGTAGCGCAACTGTCTGTGAATGTCCAGGGTGTGCAGCAGTTTCTCCCCTTTGTTTTGTGGATTTGGGAAGAAGGTAGGCAAGTGAATGGCTTGATTCAATGAAACCCTGGATACCACCTTTGGCATAAAAGTAGGATTAGTTCTTAATGAAACTCTGTCCTGGTGAAAAATAATAAATGGCTGAACTGCCATCAGGGCCTGCAATTCCGAAACCCTTCTTGCTGAGGTTATTGCCAGAAGGAAGGCAGTCTTCCATGAAAGGTACTGTAGATCTGCATTTGCTGCTGGTTCAAATGGAGGCAGTGTTAGTTTTTCCAACACATAGTTAAGGTCCCAAGCAGGTAGAGGTGGTTTTCGAGGAGGTTTGATGTTTTTGAATCCTCTTAGAAACTGTTTTAGGAGAGGATGAGAAAAGACAGGTGGGTCAGTATTGTACTCTGCTGAAATTGCTGAAGCATGAATCTTAATAGAAGAGTAAGACAGACCGTTGTGAAACATTTCTGTCAAATATTCCAGGATATGTGACATGTTCATCACTTTCGCATCTAGGCCCTTTGTGGTGTTCCAGATGAGAAATCTTTTCCATTTTGCTGAATATGCCTTTCTTGTGGAAGGGCGGCGAGCTTCCATAATAAAATCCTTCACTCTCTGGGATAGTTTATCCTGAGGTGGAGTCAAGGTATTCTCCTTGCTGTTAGTTGCAATGTTTTCAGGTTGGAATGTAGAGTTTTGTATCTGTGCTGTGTCAGTAGAAGTGGCCATAGAGGTAGAGGCCATGGTTTCGTACATGACATGCTCCTTAGCAGTGGGTACCAGTGCTGTCTTGGCCAGTCTGGAGCTATCAGAATCACTTTTGGCTGCTCTGCCCTGATCTTCAGTAACACCTTGGTCATTAATGGGATAGGCGGAAATGCATACACTGTCAGATTTCTCCAGCTGTAAGAGAGGGCGTCCACTTTCCATGCTTGTGGGTGGTATGTCCTTGAACAGATTTTCTTCAGTTGATGATTGTGGGGGGAAGCAAATAGATCTATGTCCGGGCTCCCCCAAGATTGTGTTATCTGTTGGAAGATGTCTGGGTGCAGCATCCATTCGTGCGCATCCATGATATTTCTGCTTAAGCTGTCCGCCAGTGTATTGTCTTTCCCTGGCACAAACTGAGCTTGTAGGTGTGTATTGAGTTTCAAGGAAAGATCCCATAGATTCATTGCCAGTCTGCAAAGAGGGTAGGAATGGGTACCTCCTTGCTTGTTTATGTACCACATAACTGTGGTGTTGTATGTCCTTATTAGTAGGTGGCCTTGATGGAGAAAGAGTTTGAAGGCCTCAATTGCATGTATCACTGCTAGCATTTCTTTTTGATTTATGTGCATGCGTAGCTCCTTTCGTGACCATTGTCCTTGGATACCTCTGCCCTCCATGTGTGCTCCCCAATCTAGGTCTGAGGCATCCGTTGTAATAGTTTGGGGGGTTTTTGGCTTTGTGAAGGGCAACCCTCTGTTGGACTGGCTGGCCTGAGCCCACCACAGAAATTCCTTGTGAAGGCATGGAATGAGTGGGATTAAAGTTTCCAAACTGTGACTGTGCTGAGTCCATAAACTCCTTAGGTACCACTGTAGTTTTCTCATATGTAGCCTTGCTTGTGGCACCAAAAGAATACAGGATGCCATGTAACCCAGGGCCTGCAGGATTTTCCTTGCAGTCAGCTGAGTTTGTCTTGTCAGATTCTTGAAGTAATCCGGTAGCTGACTTTGTTTTTCTTCTGTGAGATAAGCCATTTGGGTGGTTGAATCTAGATCTGCACCCAGAAAGGTTATTCTTTGGGATGGAACAAGTCTTGATTTGTGCATGTTGACTGTATATCCCAAGGCCTGTAGAAGATTGATGGCATAATTTAAATCCTTTATCAAAGTTTGTTGATTGTCCGCTTGTATAAGGCAGTCGTCCAGATATGGGTAAATTTGAATCCCCTGGAGTCTGCAGTGTGCTATTACTGATGCCAGGCATTTGGTGAATACTCTGGGTGCAGTAGATAAGCCAAAGGGCAATGCTGAGAATTGATAATGCTCTGACCCTGCAAGAAATCTGAGGTGTCTTCTGCAACTTTGTCTGATAGGGACATGCAGGTATGCCTCCTTGAGGTCTAGAGTCACCAGCCAAGACCCCTTGCCCAGCATGGGAAGGAGTTGCTGTAGAGTCAGCATTTTGCATTTTGGCACAATGAGATAAGTATTCAGTGTGGACAAGTCGAGAATTGGTCTCCATTGATGCTCTTTTCTTGGAACAAGGAATAGCCTGGAGTAAAATCCTTGGCCTTGTTCTGAAATAGGAACTTTTTCTATGGCTTTCATTTGTAGTAAGTTTGAGATTTGCTTCAAAGCCTCTGCCCTTTGATTTGGTGGCAGACCTGGCATGCCTCTTCTTTTTGGCAATGTGTGGAAATGGAACCTGTATCCGTTGTCTATTATTTGGAGTGTCCATTTGTCTCTTGTAATGCTGTGCCAATTTTTTGAGAATAAAGAAAGCTTTACGCCCAAATGTGCTTCTAATTGAGCCCTGGTTGGAGAAATCAAAGCAAAGTCATTGAGATTGTCCTTGTGCAGCAGTTGCAGGCCCTGAACTGCCTGTCTGGATTGGAGGTTGCCATTGACGGCCTCTGTAGGAGCCCCTAGCTTGCCCTCTACCTCTGGCACGCCTGTTCCTGCTCCTTTGAAATCTTTCTGTGTCCGGAAAGGACCAATTCTTGGAAGGCCAATTTCTGCTGAATCTAGGCAGTTGGACTTGAAGAAAATCCTTAACTATTTGTACAGATTTTGCCTTTTCTTCAAATTTCTTTAGGACTTCTTGAGCAGTGGAACCAAATAACTTTTGCTTTTCCAGTGGAGCATCCACAAGCTTAGCTTTAACATGGTCTGGCAGAGATTGTTCCTTCAGCCAAGCATGCCTACGTATGACAACACCTGTCATTGCTGACCTACATGAAGCTTCCAATGCATCATAGCCACACTGTAAGAAATGGTTGCTAACCTGCTGGGAGTTATGAACCAGATCCTGAAGGGATTTATGGTCAAGGGGTTCAGTAGAAGACAGTTTCTTATGAATTTCTTCTAACAAATACTCTTGATACTGTATCATATGAAATTGACAATTTAATGCCCTCATAGCAAGAGTGGCAGAAGTATACACTTTTTTACCCCATCTCTCTAATGCCCTGGACTCCTTTGCAGAGGGGAGTGGGTTCTTAGTAGTAACAGCTGCAACCCCTTTAGAGCCCTATGAAATAGTTTCAGGGTCAGCAGAGTGGGCTTTGTAAAGAAAATTATGTGTGTCCGGGACCCTGTAATACCTATCTGGCATAACAGGGGCCGGAGGCAGTGTGTCAGGGGTCATACTAGAGTCAGAATACACATCATCAATGACATTTAAAACAGGAGGAATAGCCAAAGGTCTATGCTGAGGTAAATGAAGAAAAGTTCTTAGTCTTTTCCTGGAGTCAGAATATTCCTGGCCCGAGGGGCGTGGCCAAGGATGAACACAGGATAGCAGCAGATTTCTTCAGCTCCACCAATTTCATTACATTGACAGGAATTAATTACTTAAAAAATTAATTTTTGAAGTAATTTTCTTTCTAAATATGTTTGTTTTATATAGTTCTTGAACTATATCTAAAAAAGAAAGGAAATCTTAATAATATTCCTGTCAGAAATTACTTTGGAAATTTTCCTGTCAGTTTATCAGTCTGAAATGAGTTCCAGTAAGACAAATTCTCAAGACTCCAGCATCAAGAAAGAACTTCAGTCTCTGATAATTATAGTCCAGCAACTTACTGCTAAGAAGGGTAAAATGGATACTAAAATAGACACTTTCATAGAAAAAACTACAAAACAAATAGACTTGTTACATATGGACCTGCAACAACAGAAGATCCAGATGACAGGCATAGAAGAAGCTGTGAATGACATGGAAAATAGAATACAAGAAGAGGAAATCAACATTGAGTTTCTGCTGAAACAAAATACACTTTTACAAACAAAGCTGGATGACTTGGAAAATAGATCTAGGCGCAATAACATTAGGATTTTTGGACTGCCAGAAAATATTGAAGGTAACAATATTACTTCTTTTTTAACAACATGGCTCCCTAAAATTTTAGATTTACCAGAAGCATTCTCTTTTGGTATCGAAAGAGCACATAGATCTATAGCTAATACTAACTCTAACAAAAACTATCCTAGATCAGTTATAGTTAGATTTCTATCATCTTTTGATAAAGAGATGGTTCTTAAATCTGCTTGGGCTAAAGCTCCTGTTAAGATTAATGAAACAACTGTGCGTTTTGACAATGACTATTCTTCCATGGTATTAGCTAAAAGAAAAGTTTTCTGCCACTAATAAGGGAGCTTAAAAAGCACAGTTTAAAACATACCTTCTGTTTCCTGCCAAGCTTAAAATCTTCCTTCCTGATGGTCCTAAAATTTTCGATGACTTAGACTCTGCTTTACTGTTTATCAAAAAAATAAGATTTTGGAAAAAATAGAAGAAATGGAATGGGCTAGTCTTTCGTTAAAGAGACTGGCAACTGAAACTTTGTGGAAGACTTCAGAGAAGAAGAAGAGACTAAAAAACAAATGATTTGTACTATGTTTTTTCTCTCATTTTATTTTATTATTAATCTTTTAAATATAGTTCCTGCATTTCCAAGAAGCAACAAATATTTTGAAAAAGATTTAATCAAAGTTATTCTCTGTGTGCAAAGAAATGTTTTGTTTCATAACTAGTCAAAATATCTGGAGATTTAATGGCAAGCTGTGATTTAACTTGTTTCTCTTTCTGAAGAGGAAAAATAAGGTCAGTAATTTGATACATTTTTTTCCTTTAAAAGTTTATATGTTCTTCAAATGCTATTCCTAATTATACTTTCTTGATTACACTGCTTATGCTTGTTTGTAAATAATCTGTCATGCTTTAACTAATAATAATTAGAACAAAATAATAGTAAATAATATGTTTTATTTTTAACTCTATTAATATAAATAGTAAGTAACATTCTATTGTATATACTTCTTATAGCTTTCTCTTACATTTTTTTTATTTCTGCCTTACACCCTTTTACTTTCTACTATCCTTTCGTTTCTTTATTAATATATAGAAATGCTTTTGATCATATAGACACAGTAAATAATAAGATTTGCATAGGAGTTGAGTTGGGACAAAAATGTTGAGTTTTGTTACTTATTAATAATTTTGGGCTTGATTTCATTTACATAGAATCTGTAATAACCTGTAGAATGCATTGTGAAGGTTTTGTCATGTTTAGATGCATTTACACTGCTAAATGAATGTTTGTCACTAGTTTTTAATAAGTTTCCCGCCAAAATGTTAAGAGAGACAATCTGGGATGTGGGCTGTCTCATGCACAGTGTCCATGAGCTACTTCAAAAGCTTCAACTCTCAGAATTCTCACAGAGAAGCTGAAAGCAGCTAGTCTCACCTTTGACCTAGATATCACACTGACACATCACAGATACAGGAATGACACTACCTAATTATACTTTCTTGATTACACTGCTTATGCTTGTTTGTAAATAATCTGTCATGCTTTAACTAATAATAATTAGAACTAAATAATAGTAAATAATATGTTTTATTTTTAACTCTATTAATATAAACAGTAAGTAATATGCTATTGTATATACTTCTTATAGCTTTCTCTTACATTTTTTTTATTTCTGCCTTACACCCATTTACTTTCTACTCTCTTTTTCTTTTCTTTATTAATATATAGAAATACTTTTGATCATATAGACACAGTAAATAATAAGATTCACATAGGAGTTGAGTTGGGACAAAAATGTTGAGTTTTGTTACTTATTAATAATTTTGGGCTTGATTTCACTTACATAGAGTCTGTAATAACCTGTAGAATGCATTCTGAAGGTTTTGTCATGTTTAGATGCATTTACACTGCTAAATGAATGTTTGTCACTAGTTTTTAATAAGTTTCCCGCCAAAATGTTAAGAGAGACAATCTGGGATGTGGGCTGTCTCATGCACAGTGTCCATGAGCTACTTCAAAAGCTTCAACTCTCAGAATTCTCACAGAGAAGCTGAAAGCAGCTGGTCTCACCTTTGAGCTAGATATCACACTGACACATCACAGATACAGGAATAGCAGATTAATAATATGTGTTAAAAACCTATGTCCCAAACATATACATTACTATAACTCATTTAATTCATCTGATTGACAAGCATAAATAATTTTATAACTCTATACTGGA